>NW_003547057.1:1952-4714 GCF_000090795.2 Amphimedon queenslandica | reverse complement strand
ATTGCTTCAAAATAAATTTGAATGGAAATAGTACCTCATAAATACTCTTACACACCATGAAATGAAAGCATGTTTCAACATATGCTTAAATTCACTATGATATGTGATACATGTACATTTTTGCAGTTGCATCTTGGCTAAATACTAGAATGTTTATTGAATCTGATTTATATGCATTGCATTACATTAATTGTGTTGAATTATATAGAAGAAAGTAAAGAAAGCTATACTATGTTTAAGTTAGCACAGCTTAAATATTGGCATCAAATATGTGCTTGGAATGTAAAAGATATTATATTTCAAAGTTATATTTATGTACCTGAGATACACCGCATCACTAAGAAAGTATTCCATGAGATTGAAGATTTTGCGAATACCCTAGAGGTACAAATATCATGCAAGCTACAGTAAATAATTTACTATCACAGAAAATAGCTAAAAGTACTAGACTCAGAGGACCAGACAGGCCTTAGTTAAAATGATCTACAGAAGCTCTACAAATGATACATCTGCATTAACACTTCCTGCAATAACAGGAAGAAGAAAACAGTCTGTTTAACATGCAAAAGTGCTAGCATATCACCACATCAGCATCATCTAGCTAATACTAGATGAACTTATGCTTTGGCATCAGACTGATTATGACTTCAGTTTGCTAGTAGTGAATAGGTAAGTATTTGCATGTGTAGTGGTAATATTCATTGTTACTATGTTTTTCTGAAGGAATACTAAGTGCTTTGGGTCTTACTCAACAAACTGTAATTGCCTTGGCAACAAACATAGAAAGTGTTAAGTAGAAAGGGACACCAAAATAGTGATATTGGATTAATTCCTGATACCCCACGATCTACCACAACTAATAATGTAGAGTTTGTGTTCTCTGTGGTCTAGCTGGAAAGCAATTTACTCTCAGGAAAGGTAGATTTCCTTGGCAAATGTACGTATTGAATTTTCTATATGACTCAGTCCAGTCATTATCTTCTATTACCGTATACCGGTTTATTTTCGTGATAAATTATTTTTGCAAATTTCGCGTTCAACTCTACATTTGCGAAATTTTATTACGTGAAAATGTTAATTACAAAAGGTGTGGTTAATTAACATATGCATAGACAGTTCTTACAGGGTGTGGTTTCATCACACGTGTGTACTTGTGCTTAACAAATGGCACTGTAGAAGTACTTCTCTAAAGCTATTTTGACACTTCCAGATCCAACTGGTTCTCTTAAGAGCGAGATTCCTTTATCTTCTATCAAGGCAGCCAATGGTATAGTCCAATCCATTCTCAAAGTAAGGAAGAATGGTGTAGATGGAGAAAAACCAAAGCAAAAGCGATCAAAATGGCCATACTCTATATACACAGCAGAGGAGAAAGCTAGGATAGGTAGAAGACATGTGAAAATGGGAGTCACTAATAGCATGAAATTCTTTGATCAGGATTTTGAAGACAGACCACTCAAAAAAAGCACAGTAAAGTCATGGGCAAAGGAATACAACAAGGAACTGGTACTAAGGAACAACTTCAAGAGAAATGCAAGTGGATGAATTACCAAGTAAGACAAGAGGGCGTCCATTCTTACTTGGTGAGTCGTTAGACAAACAACTATAAGTCTATAGAAATGGGAATCTGTTGCAGTGATCAATACAGCAATAGTTATTGTAGCTGCTGAAGGAATTGTGAAAAGCTGCAATTCCAACTTGTTGAAGTTTAATGGTGAGCACATAAAATGTAAAAATCACTGGGCTGTCTTTTATGTCACAAATTGGCTATGTAAAATGAAGAGCAATACCAAGAGTAAACTTTTTGTGGCCGCTTTTGAGGAGTACAAAGACCAGTTTATATTTGATGTCCGTACTATAACAGAATTTGATGAAATTCCCAAGAAAATAACAGTAAATTGGGATCATACTGGAATCAATTACGTACCTGTCAGCAGCTGGACAATGGCAGAAGGCTCAAGAGAGTAGAAATAGGTTGATTAACTGATAAATGACAAATTGCATTTGTAGTTGCTGGTTCAATGAATGGAGACATACTTCCTTTCGAAGTCCTTTATAGTGGAAAGACAGCACAGTGTCTTCCCAATGTCACCTTTCCAAATGACTGGTATGTAACATTAAAGCTAACTACTGGGCTACTGAAAGTAAAACAGAAAGGTACATTAGAAGGATCAAGATTTCTTACTTAGAGAAGAAAAAGAGGGATCTACATCTTAACCCAGATCATCCTGGTTTAGTCATATTTGACTGATTTAAAGGTCAATCTACTGAAAGAATCTATTCACTTTTGGCAGACAACAAGATTTGATTAGTAATAGTGCCAGGTACAAATTGTCTGCAGCCTCTTGATGTCAGCGCCAACAAGTCTATAAAAGAGTTCCTGTAAAGAAACTTCCTGGATCAATATGCTGACAATCTATGTGAACAACTGGCACAGCAAGAGGTCTCTTCACCATCTGTTTACCTTCGAATGTTCACAATGAAGCCTGTTGGTGCATATTGGTTGATCAGCCTGTATGACTACCTTTCACTAAAACCTGACATGATTATTAATGGTTTTAAATATCAATGAATCTACTTTAAAATAGACAAATCCTGATATTCACTGGAATTTTGACTCTGCCCAGTAAAACAAATAACGGGAACTGGTCTGTTACTAAAAGGGGGATATAAAAGTGTTCAAATTAAGTTGATACTACTTGTACTTTGCCAAAAATATCAATAATAAATCAAATTTGGTAAGGATAAAGAATGTAAGTAAC
>NW_003547057.1:0-1942 GCF_000090795.2 Amphimedon queenslandica | reverse complement strand
ACACTAGGTAATATAAAAGATCTTTTAGAAGACCAAGTGGCAGTGACAAATAAAGAATTACATGTACACATGTACATGTATCATAGTTTCTGTGATATTGATGATAATACAGCAATGTCTAATATTTCTTAAATTAATAGCAACAAAACAAAATGAAAAAGATTATAGTGAAGTACATGTAAATGCATAATGTGCATGAAACATAATGCATAGTACATTATACACGTGCAACTATAGGGCTATGAAGGTAAAGTGATATTAATAGACATTGATATCAAAATATGTGCTAACACAAAAAAGAATTTCAATAACAGAAATCCATGTAACAACATTAAAGTAGGTTTTTATAATGTATTCATAAAGGTACATGTACAATATCTAATGAAATAATATTTTTTTTAGTCAATGGAAGTGATACATATAGTAAATTGTTCAGCATTGAAGAAAGACATGGTGATGGCAAGAATATTAAAAAAATTTCAAATCAATTTATGCACTTAAATTCATACATGTAGACTTTCTGCCCAAGCTACAGTGAAGTGAGGACCAGTTACTTTCAACAGAACAACAAACAAAATTGTTCAGACATTTTGGTCAGTACTTCACAACAAAATACTGTAACTACATTGTACATATGTGACCACAATTGACAAAAGGTACCGTTTGGCACAAAAAATCAATTTTGAGATTTATGTACCAAGTTGTAAAGCAATTATTGCTCGTCCCAGTCGCAAAGGTTTCAGTTCCATCTGCCTTATAGTTGCTTAGTTACAGGCCCTCAAAGAGGAAGGGGTGCCAGGTGCAGACCCAATCAATTATTGGAGAAAAAGCGTCTTAAAGATTTCATTAGCAGTATTCGTATACTTCCGTGTCACATGGTGAGGAAAATGGCCTTCTGCTCGGTGAAGGCTTCTCTTTGATGCTGCTGCTCTTATTCAAGATGGCAAGACAAATAAGGTTAGTCTTACGTTTGTTGCAAGGTTTTTTTACACTTTAGCCACACCTAAGTAGCCGAGCGACACTTTGTTTGCACAAGCGACTCACAGTTAGCTCGATCAACCCTTAGTTTGCTCAAGCGACTTTTTGTTAGCTCTAGAAACTCTGTATCAGCTCTAGAGACCCAATTTTAGCTAAAGCAGGTCTGTGTTTGTTCTAAAAGTCACTGTGTTTGCTTGAGTGACCCTGTAGTAGGCAAGAGCAAAGCCGACCCTTTTTGTAGCTCTAGAAAGCCTCTGTTAGCTCTAGCAACTCTGAAAGCTCCAGATACCCTGTAGAACCTTTAAAACCAAGTAATAAGCTTGTAGCAACTTGACACAAAATATTTATTATAAAAAAACATGAATGCGTGCAATGATTATTGTCTCCACTCTAGGGAAAGGACCTTAATGATTAAAGGACCTCCAATAAAACAGAGAAGTAAAGCAACAAACATAAAGATACAAGAACGTCCAGGAAGAGTTATAAGGTAAGTATGAGAAAGTGAGTACTATAACCGTGAATAGTATTGTGTGTAGTTAGCTTACTATGAAAGTGGGGGACCAGTAATTGAGGGAGTATGTGAAACAGTGAGTAGTGAGTGAGGGTGATAGTGAGAAGGTGGAGAGCAAGTGAGTAAAAAAAGAGAGACTACCATAGGGTAATAGAGTGATGATACTGTATGGGATAGATAGTGTATTATTGGGTATAGTCGTACATGTAATTTACCATTATTGATTGTGACAAGTGAGGGAAATAGTGAGAGGGGGAGAGCAAGTGAGTGAAAAAATAGAGACTACCATAGGGTACTAGAGTGATGATACTGTATAGGACAGATAGTGTATTATTGTGTATAGTCGTACATGTAATTTACCATTATTTATTGTGACATGTGAGGAAATAGTGAGGAGGGAGAGAGCGAGTGAGTCAAAAAAGAGAGACAACTATAGGGTACTAGAGTGATGAT
>NW_003547056.1:28307-34319 GCF_000090795.2 Amphimedon queenslandica | reverse complement strand
TACTGCTGTGCTTCATGAGTAATGGAATATTACTGGAGGCTAATGGAGAGTCTTGTACTGAAGGATTTATGGATTATAGTCTTCTACAGGATAAAGCAACAACTCCATCAGGACCATTACGTAATAACAGACTAACTGAAAACACTGCAACAAGATGGATCATCATTGAGGACTCTATGAAGAATGACATCATGTTCACATGTGCTACAGTTATAACAGAAATGTTGATTGGAGTTGATATAAGGACAGTTGATGATAATGTTGGTAGAAATTTATATCCAAAATTTGAAGCATGGAGTCCAGCTAACAACTTCAATGAGTACACTAGAGTGACGTTGGTTGAAATCAGACTGACTCCTGATAACTTTACAACTAATGGACAGTATCGTTTCACTCTCCCTACTCCATTAAATGTCTCCAGTGGATACAGGATTGGTGTATATCAACCTCCTGATGACAGAAGTGTTGTTAGATTCCATTTTATGAACCTGTCTGGTGGTATTGATGGAATAGGGAAAGTAAAATCAAGTAAAATTGATGATGCTAGCATTAGAATATTTGGTATGGCCAATAGAGATGTTGATTATAAATCATGGAATATACTAATACATCCAATAGTACAGGATACAAGTATGTAATAGATCAATCTTAATAATTAATAACTCATTTCTATTAATTTAGGTTGCTTTTCACAATTTGTACCTGAGGACATAACCAATTCATTAAGTTATTCCATTACTAATTCAATATTCATTTCTGATACTAGAATATTTCCTGATATAAAGTTCACATGTCATGGTATTATCACTAACTGGATATTAAGTTCCTTTATTACACATTATATGCCAGTAATTAAAATAAGACGATCAAATAATCTCACTACTACAGCACTACCAGTGAACATCAGTAATGCTGTTAGCATATCTCAGAATTTATATAATTTTGCTATGAGCAATGAGATAACAGTACAACCTGGTGATTTACTGATGATTGAAAGTAATGCTGCAAACGTAATGTTCTATCAACACTATAATGGACCACACAATTACAGACTGGGGGGCAACAATGAGTTATTTGCATTAGATGCCAATGACTATCCACTCATCTCAGTTGTAGTAGGTAAGAATAACTTTTATTTGGTTTTATCATTAATAAATCCTTCAATTAAAACCCACATCAGTAACTACTGCTTGTGCATCTTCTAATTACATTACAGTCTCAACCAATCCACTCATCTCAGTTGTAGTAGGTAAGAATAAAATTTATTTGATGTCATCAGTGATAAATTCTCCCATTAGAACCCACATTAGTAACTACCACTGATACATCTTCTAATTACATTACAGCATCAACCAATCCACTCATCTCAGTTGTAGTAGGTAAGAATAACTTTCATTTGGTATTATGAACATTAATAATTTCTCCCATTAGAACCCACATCAGTAACTACCACTGATACATCTTCTAATTACATTACAGCATCAACCATATCCTCAATAGCTACATCAGATACCACTTCACTGCCACCAGCTATGCCACCATTTTTTACGAACACTGCTACAACAACAATTAGTAGTACACATATTAATACTGTCATTACTGTGCTTTCATCATCAAGCATATACTCCATAGCTACTGCAACAATGGAATTAACAAAATATATTGAAACTAACTTAATATTAAGTAACAGTTTATCATTGACTATAGATACTACATCAGTGATGAGTACACCAGTTAGTACATTACAAAGTTCAGACAGTAATATAGTAATAATAGCAGGAAGTATTAGTACAGCAGTATTTATATTACTGGTAGTTACTATACTAGTAATATTAATAGTGAGTGTATTAGTGTGTAGGAGAAGATGGAATAAAACATCAAATGGAAATGATACTTTCAGTTCTGATGAAAGAAAAGCTGAAATAAATCAACAATCAGATGGTAATGTTTATTGGACTCACCTACGCTTTGTGTAGGCAAGAATATGTATGCAAACAAAATAATAAAAATTTATTCAATTTATAGTACCATTTATGGATAAAATACAGAATACACTAACAGCATCAACTAATCCTGCATATGGAGTTACTGGTGAAAGTAAATACATTTAATATAAAATATGATAGCATTAAGACATAGGATGCATTACTGATATATCTGCTAATCCTGCATATGGTGTTACTGGAAGTAAGATGAATTTTTAAATTATAATTGTCAATCAGTACCACTATTAATAGAATCTGGTATCTCTGCTAATCCTGCCTATTGTATTAACACTAGAATAATAGGAAGTATGTAATAGTGTGTATAGAAATGAGTGGACAGATAATTGTGAGAGTATGATATTTTTAATTGAGCAAATTATTACTTCTGTTTTATGTGAACAAAGCAATGGCTGTATGAAATATGTCACTATCCTTGTAATTAGATTTGTATGTAGATGAATATTAAAAGAATATTTTATATTGAACTTTATAGTTATCAATGAAGAATCATTAGTGTATGATGAACCAAGAACAATGTATCATGACAAGAGGTAAGTAGATCTATATCGAGAGTATACTGTCAACTGCCAATTACCAAGTGAATGCATTATGTACTGAACATATTGTAATTATGAATTTCTTGTTAATTCAGTTGGCATAAAAACACCATCAGTCTTTCTTATTAATGTTTCTTTTTAACAGCTATTGTAGCATATTCTTTTAATATTATATATTATTTTTACAGGTTATAATGATGCAAAATGAAGTAGAACTATGAAACAGCAAACTATACCTTCTACATTGACACAATTTAATTGCATTAATTAGTGCTTGTGTGTTCTAGATATTACTCTTTAATCAAATAATGTAGTTAGTGCCAATAACAATTTAATTAGCACATAAGACATGCTCATAGTAAATCTAAGGCTGATGTGCTTAATGAGCAATGGAATATTACTAGAGGTTAATCGAGAGTCATGTACAGGAGGATTTATGGATTATAGTCTTGTTCACAGTACATCAGTAAACCCAGCTAGATTGTCACATAATAACATATTAGCTTGAATTCTGCAAGGGAACAAGATGGGTTAAAAATGAAGGCAACATCAAATTTAATTGTGATCTGTGATACATTTGTATTGATTGCTGGTGTTGATACATAAATATTTAATGATAATGTTGCTAGAAATTTATTTTAAATATGGTAATTGACTGTGGGAGCTTCTGCTTCCTTCACATGGTGTTCAATATCATTACGGCAATCTCTTTATGTCTTTTCAATTTTTGCATTACCTGCTTGAGGTTGTTGATTTCAGAACAATTTTTACTTTCAATGTTTTTATAAAGTTTTTCTCATAGCAACAATTGTTTTGTATATTCCAATTAATAATTTATAGGCATATACTCATTGGCCCTATAGCATCTTCAGCATAACAGATTGTCAACATCATATTATCTTGGGTTTTAACCTAATGTCAGCATCATTGGGTGGACAAATGTGGTGTACATGATTAATCATAATTTTTGTTATGTTTCTTTGTCATTACATCATAAATCAGCATACTAGCTTCGCCTACATGTAACAAAAACTTTATTAAACAAAATGCCCAGACAAATTTGATGGATTTATTAACTAGCTGAGATAAGGCTTATGTTCTAATTGTTTACTAAAATGATAATAATTATTGTAAACTCTTTAGTCTTTCATTTTCAACATCTACAGTTTTAGAAAACAACTATAGAATCTATAAAATAGACATAATAGTGTTGTTCCTTTGCACACTATAAGTCACCATCAAATGAAGCAATGTCTCTCTTGTTATTATTGTTTCTTATTGTTTCTCTGTCATTTTCAGGAGCTCATCTTCATGTTATTAATGTGACTAAAGAGAATGAGCTGGAGCAGTTCTTGTGCTACAATGATCCACCAGTAGTGGGGGACACTCTTGTAGTATTATATACTAACATCACTCATTACATTAGTGGTAATGTATCATTCTGTATGATCAATACTACCTACTCACTGAATATAACCAGTAATTCATCAGGACCAGCTACCATTAACTGTAACAAAACTCTTAATGACTGGCATGCTACAATTACTACTGGATTTTCCTTCATTAATGTACACAACCTGACTCTACAAAGGTTAGTATTTAGAGGTTGTGGTGGGTTTTTAAAGAACAGTTCAATCATTGATGTCATTAATTTTACTGATTACCCATTTCATTTCACTCAATATCAATCAGCTGTGTTACTATTCCCACACATTAATATTCTATTAATTGAAAATGTTACCATTACATCTTATTATGGTTTTGCTACACTAGCTATCAACCCAGTGAATGCAACAGTGAATGGTTTAATTGTTACAGAATCAATATTAGGTACTCCTTTGCATCTTGGAAGTGGTATCCTACTGTATTTTATTGACAGAAATATTTGCTCTAATACTGATGTGTTACACAAAGTAATTGTGAAGAATTCTTTGATAGCTAACAATTCTGCTGATGTAGATGAAAATAAAATTTTGAAAAATGCTCAGATTCTACAGAGTAAAATTCCAATTTTAGGAGCAGCCGCTTTAACCACACTTTATACTCAAACACAATATACAGCTAACATTTCTATCACTAAATCAGTTTTTGAAAACAATTCTGGAACTACAACATTTTTCCTTAATTACAAAACTAATCATGGTAAAGCAGTATTTGATCAAGTTAATTTTGTGAACAACACAGCACCAATGGGATCAAGCATGACATTACTTATAATGACTGATGTGACTGATACCAGCAGTCCCTTACATTTCAATGGTTGTGTCTTTGATAATACAAACATGCTTGGACTTATCAAGATCCGGTCAAATGTAGTTTCCATTCGTTTATATTCCCCTCCTATTGGTAGTAAAGCAATGATTTATTTCAACAATTC
The DNA here is from genome assembly GCF_000090795.2 of Amphimedon queenslandica. Taxonomy (NCBI): domain Eukaryota; kingdom Metazoa; phylum Porifera; class Demospongiae; order Haplosclerida; family Niphatidae; genus Amphimedon; species Amphimedon queenslandica. The sequence continues at coordinate 29,400 of NW_003547056.1, read as the reverse complement.
TGTTTTTACCAATTGCATCGCTAGTACAGCAAGTTCATGTATCTATGCTATTGATAATGGGGTGCAAGGTGAAGTTTTACACATTTATATTAATAATATAACTGCTCACAATAACTTTAAAACAGAAAAATTTGGCAACACAAGGGCAGAACTGATTAAGGTTGATAATGCCAAAGAGCTTCACATTAATGGATTCAATAATTTTTCTTGTAATTTTGGAACAGCTTTTGATATCAGAAACACAATAATATATTTGAATGGTCAACTACACATTTCTGATAACAATGGATACATGGGAACTGGTTTTAAAGTACAAGGTTTAAGTTATTTCCTCCTTTCTAATGGATTGAATGCTACTTTCATTAACAATACTGCTCTTTCAATAGGTGGTGCTATATATGCTATTGCTGATGATGACTTTCATAAGTGTATGTTTCAAAACAACACTGAAAACATTACTAACATTACAATGACATTTATCAATAATACAGCAGCAGAGGCAGGTAGCTCTATCTACAGTAACAATTTAGATCAATGTAAAAGTGGATCAAAGTATATGCTCAGCTTAACAAAAATATTTTCATTTTCTTCTAAACATCAAAATATTTCTATACCACCTACTTCACTATGCTGGTGTCATAACAAAATGAAGTGTCATACTGCATTAGATAGTTCAGAGGAATTTAATTTAAATGTAAAAATACGTCCAGGTCAAGATATTGATCTTCAGTTAGCAGCAGTATGCAATTATCAATCACGAAGAATATACAGCTATGCTGCAGTAACTTTTCTATTGATAGATTGGGACAACATTCATTCTGTTCCTTCATGGCAAGTATCAGCTAATAGTGCAAAACAAGCTTTATTAGAAAAACAAGACTGCACTTCAGTTACAATAACACTTCTCAAGAATGAAAATAAAACTAATCCTTCATCTCCAGCAATTATTGTATCATCCAGTTCTATTTCAACAGAATTGATATTGTATGGTATACAGTTGCTTGATTGTCCCATAGGATTTGAACTGAATGTAACTAAAGGTAAATGTGTCTGTTCAAAAGTGTTTCATAAGATTTTTAATGACAACAATCCT
>NW_003547056.1:20295-27345 GCF_000090795.2 Amphimedon queenslandica | reverse complement strand
ACATCAATAATGGATGTATTTACACAAGTTACCATATACACTAATAACACTGAGGAACCAATGCAGGTTTGGTTCAAGTACCCTACAGTTGAGTATGGAACACATGGTCATCTAGTACTAATGATCATTACATCACTGGTAGTTGGTCCTATATTAGGTATATACATGACTGTATTATTAGCTGGTAGGCCACTAATGAGGATCAATTATAGGATCAGAGAATATATACGTCCTGTATATGAAGCTATACATGCTCCTTATAAAAGAAACAAGGAATTCTTTTTTGTATCACGACTCCTCATAGTTATATTACTGTATGTAATATATGCTTGTTTCAGAGGAAAGAACATGTTAGTTGGAATAGCAATAGCATCACCAATACTCTCTGTGTATATTGCAGTAGAGTCTATTGCTAGGCCTTTTAAAAGGATGTCACTGAATATTTTCAATTTGTGTCTCCTTTCCCTTTCAGCTCTTATTTATGGATCTAACTCATACTTCATGAAAAGTGACCATGAAGACGGACTGATCATCATCATTGCTGTTTCTAATGGTGCTGTCTTCATATCTTGCATTGGTGTAATCATTATACACATTTTATGGGTAACTGGTCTATTAAAGAAGATAAAAATTAAGTTTAGAAAGTATTGGTTTCATCATCTAACACGACAGAATCAAGAAGCAGTTCATGTTGATATGAGTGGATCATTTTTTGAACCTTATGATAGAGTGAGAGAACCACTCCTCTCCTCGCACAATATTCAATATCATTAAGACAATTTTTTTGTTTTTAATTTTTGGGGAAATTTTCCTGGAAAAAATAATTTCCCTTGAGAAAAACTTTCCTGTCATTTGTGTTTTTATTGTCAATTATCATTTAATTTGCTGCATGTATATTAATTAGAAAATGCAAACGATTGTGTAAAGCATATTTATATAGGTGAATTGAATGCATCTAAATATGGAGCTGAAACAACACTGACACAAGTAAACATATTGGATATTGAAAGTATATAACATTTTCTCTTTGTATTGATTTTGTATACCTGAAACTAAGCTGTGAAAACAATGGTGTTTTTGACTCAATTGTAGGCTATTTGTTGTTTGTTCTCTTAGCTACTCAATCTTTTGTTAGTGCTCAGTCAACTACATTAAGTGTATATCATAAAACAACCTAATGCATCGTAAACTTTTATAAATGGAGAAATTTAGCAAATACTTCAAACAATGCAACAACAATGGTAACGAGAGAAATAAAATGCATAATTAGCTACAAAGTAATTATTGTGTTAGCAGAAATGATGTACTGAACATTATGACACAACTAAACTTATTATAGACATAAATGTTATGATAATATGAAAGGAGAAAAGAATAAGAATATACAGAGTACCAAAGAGAAAGGATATATACAGTAGCTAGTGTGTCATAAGTAATGTATACAAAGCATGAGCATGTTAGGTGACAAGCACTGCAGTACAGTATCATAATGGTGTTTGGAGCAAAAATTCATTGAAAATCCAAATTTGATCCCAATCAGCTCACAGTTTATACACAGCATAAAGACGTGTAGAACTATTTGTATCAAAAAAGTTATTGAATTGGTTTCTTGTGATTTCTATTAAAATACTGTCTACTGGGCTGTGGCCCAATTTTTGAGAAACTTGACAATGTACTGAGAGAAACCTTTCCTAAACACATGTACATGTAGATACGTGTAATTACAGTATCAGGGCTTTATAAGTATTTTGGCTATTTTGCTGTAAAAAGTGTAATTTGTGATTTTTATGTACACGTGTATTATATGGGTTTAGTAACACTGGGGATATTTAGCCACACCATGCAACGGTGGGTGTCCGCTGTCTTTTTAATGGTGTCCCACAGGAAAAAGTTGCATGATGATTCTACTAAAATCTTGCGAACATAGAGTTACAACACATATAATACACTTGTGATATTAATACATAGTGTTTACTTACTTCAAAGTTATCTGGTACTCTTTCAGGATTATCTACTGGTAGAAAATGAACTTCATCTTTAAAAAATTATTTTCCTGCATAAAAATAGTAAGAGTATGATATTTCAGTCACAAGTTATAAGATTTAGGGTCTACTTGATTGATGTCTCATTGACTTAACAAAAATAAACGTACTTCATGATAAAATAAACATGCAACTGAAAAAGAAGAGTAACTATATGGTAAACATGTATTGAAAGTAGATTTCTCCATTCAGTATTTATTTTGTGTACCTGAAACTCACCTATATTATCATAAAAACAATTTCAGTTGTTTTACTTGTCTATAAATGCTGTTTTATTTTACAAATGCATTCATGTGAGTGCAACACAAAATTATGGCAAAACAGTTGGAACAGTTTTACGAAACTCCTATCTACACATCAACACAGACTTATGAGAATGCGTATGAGCTTGAGAAAATAAATAGGAAAGAAGGAAAAATGAGGAGCCAAGAGTCTCTCCTATCTTCTGCACTACCTTCAACTCGTTCAATGGAGCCTAAACAAAATCAGTCCTCCTGGAGTAAACCATTACTGTTCAATACAGTACTGCTCTGCCTCATATTGTTTCTATTATTGGGTATTGTGGGATGGCTAGCATATGATAGCTATCATGCTGCTAATGTTGATAAATCTACTACAATTAATGCCAACAATTGTAGTGCTAATGTAAATGAATGGTCTGATCATGTAGCTCAAATTTTATATGATAAACTCAACTTTACTGCATGGGCTGATGATGTTGTTTCTAATGGTAACAGCAATGTAACACCTGGCTTCCATGAAAGGGTTACTGGTGTTATCTTCAATATAACAGGAAGCCTTCCTGACTTCAATGAATGGGCTAATAGTGTTGTCTCTAAAGTTAACAGCAATGTAACAGGGAGCCTTCCTGACTTCAATGAATGGGCTAATGGTGTTGTCTCTAAAGTTAACAGTAATGTGACGGGGAGCCTTCCTGACTTCAATGAATGGGCTAATAGTATCGTCTCCAAAGTTAACAGCAACAACAATGTAACAGGGAGCCTTCCTAACTTCAATGAATGGGCTAATGGTGTTGTTTCTAAAGTTAACAGCAATGTAACTGGGAGCCTTCCTAACTTCAATGAATGGGCTAATGGTGTTGTCTCTAAAGTTAACAGCAATGTGACAGGGAGCCTTCCTGACTTCAATGAATGGGCTAATAGTATCGTCTCAAAAGTTAACAGCAACAACAATGTAACAGGGAGCCTTCCTAACTTCAATGAATGGGCTAATGGTGTTGTTTCTAAAGTTAACAGCAATGTAACTGGGAGCCTTCCTAACTTCAATGAATGGGCTAATGGTGTTGTCTCTAAAGTTAACAGCAATGTGACAGGGAGCCTTCCTGACTTCAATGAATGGGCTAATAGTATCGTCTCAAAAGTTAACAGCAACAACAATGTAACAGGGAGCCTTCCTAACTTCAATGAATGGGCTAATGGTGTTGTTTCTAAAGTTAACAGCAATGTAACTGGGAGCCTTCCTAACTTCAATGAATGGGCTAATGGTGTTGTCTCTAAAGTTAACAGTAATGTGACAGGGAGCCTTCCTGACTTCAATGAATGGGCTAATAGTATCGTCTCCAAAGTTAACAGCAACAACAATGTAACAGGGAGCCTTCCTAACTTCAATGAATGGGCTAATGGTGTTGTTTCTAAAGTTAACAGCAATGTAACTGGGAGCCTTCCTAACTTCAATGAATGGGCTAATGGTGTTGTCTCTAAAGTTAACAGCAATGTAACAGGGAGCCTTCCTGACTTCAATGAATGGGCTAATGGTGTGTCACAAAATGTCTTTCACTTGCTACTTCAAAACTATCCAAACTTTACTGAGCATTTTAGCCATGTTGAAAATATTTTACATACCACAAAAGCTTCTGCTCAAAGGCTAATCAACATTGTCAATACTCTCTCTAATTTACAAGGGACAAGTACTTCTACTGCTGGAGTGGTTGATGAAATGCTATTAGTAGCACATGAATTATTATTACTGCACAACGGATCAAACCCTTTACCTACTTCTTGTCAACAATTGAAAAGTCAATACCCAGGAAGTCTCTCGGGCTATTATGTATTAACTGGAAATGGTATGACTTACACTGCTTATTGTGATATGGATGTGCTGTGTGGTTCAGGAGGAGGATGGACAAGACTAGCATATCTGGATATGTCTGATGCTACACAGAACTGTCCTTCTGGGTTTAAACTATACCAGTCAGAAGGAGTTAGAGCTTGTGGTAGGACTAACAGTGGTGCTGGCTGTGTTTCTGTCAGTTTTCCATCAAATAACCTCAATTACTCTCAGATTTGTGGCAGAGTCAAAGGATATCAGTTTGATGGTCCTGATGCAATTGATAATCCTAGTATTAACTGGTATCGAAACAGTATTAATTCCTATTATGTTGATGGTGTTAGTATTACCTGTGGATCCTCTCATTAACATCTTTGGACGTTAATGGCTGGATATGCTCAGGACAGTAGTGGATCTAGTGCATGTCCATGTAATACTGGTAATATGGTATCTGTGCAGTCTTTTATTGGTAGTAACAATTTTTGTGAATCTGCTAACTTTGGTCGATCTGACCATCACCTTAGAATAAATGATCCACTCTGGGATGGTCAAGATTGTAAGGATCGAGAATCACCTTGTTGTTCTGTTTCTGGTATCCCATGGTTTCACAGAAACTATGGTTGCACTATCATTACTGACAATCTTGAGTTGAGGGTGTGTGGAGATGAATCAATAAGCAATGAAGATTCCCCAGTTAGTTACTATGAGATTTACGTTAAATAAATTGAGACATTAATAAGTAGTGAGTGCTGATTATGTAGTTTCATTGTCAGTTGACCTTTGTTTTTTAAAAATTTGATAGTGAATTTTAAATATCATTGCAATTACTGAATTACGTTTGAATATCAAATCATTCAAAAATAATAGTATAGCATCAGCATAGGACTCAAATCTAGCAAAGTAGATCTAGTAGCTATCATGGTTAATGAATTTCACCATGCATTTATTTGTCTGATTATTATTAATTTTATTACATTATTTATGTAGCATAAAAATAACTACATTGATACAGTTGTAAGCAAGGGCGTAGGGAGAAAAAAAGGAAGGGGCAGGCTACGAGCAAAAAAGGGCGCGCGAAGCGCGCCGCGATTTGGCCACGCCCACCATTACGGCCGTGAAATGGGCGTGTTCTCGAAATATGGAGTTTCATCATAGATATTTATCAGGCTTTTATCAGGCAGATACAGTAGAAAATATCAGCCCAGACAGCTAATTGTCTAATTTTTGGGCTGCGTAAAAAGGGAAGGGAGCATCAGAATTATCCCGTTGCTAGGCTACAATATAAACTCAATGAAAATAATAAAACCGCAATCGGAAGTTTCCTATCCCAGTACTCTATTATCTATGGTTTCATTTACTCTAATATCTATGGTTCTCGTAACTGCTTCACACTCAGACTCAGATGAGGACTCAGGCAAGACTCAAGGTAGCAGCACAATCAACAAAATCATCATTCACAAGATCATCTTCAATCTCCTCATGCTCATCTTCAGTACAAATAGTCTATATGGCTGGGGTTGACTACTAATATACTCAACTAAAATTTGCATAAAAATTCACATAGCTTTTGTTTCTTTGCAGCTGACATTGTGATGGCTTCACTTAAAGTTAACTTTTTATAATTTTTATTAAGCTAGCTAATTAATTAAGTTAATTATGTAAAGACTCCACCTTAATAAATTATAATAATTGTGCTAAAATGGCTGTTTTTCTTTTCTTTCTCCTGTCTCTGTTTGCCTGTGTCAAAAGTGACTGAGTGAGTAACTGCCAGTTGAGACAGCTACCCTAAACTTCTATAATCTTTGGTCATAAGTGACTTAAGGCAGAAACTCAATATAGGGAAACTACTAAACTTCAATTCTGACTTCTGAACTTCAGGGTAGGCTATAGCCTACCCTAGCCTTATGCTAGCTACGCCCTTGGTTGTAAGCAGAATTCAGTACAAGGGCCTCAATATGCATCACTGAGTAATAGCAATTACCGTAAATGTTCAAATAAAGGCCGGGCTTGAATAAACGCCTGGTACTAAGATTCTCCAAGTATAGATACGCATATTTCACTCAATATAAGTACCGCAACCTTAAGAGTGTCCCAATGGCCTAACTTGTTAAGCTGAGTGCATGGAACCTGGAGTTCCGGGTTCGAATCCCAGTTTTGCTTTTTCTTTTTTTTTATTTTACGCAATTTTTTTGTCCTGGAAAGAAATAAACGCCCGGGCTTTTATTTGAACATTTACGGTACTATTTTTTGGAGTCAACTCAGTGTGAACATGAAACATTACAAAGAAACATTGAACTCTATTATGCTTCAGATTAGAGGAAAATATACAAAATTTTATAGATAAAACACTTTATTGATAACATGTTGCTATGAGAAAAAATTAAAAAAACAGAAAATTATGCATCTATGTATGCATGTAGAATTCACACAACCCACACAATTAATGATCTCAGTTAATGATATTGAACACAAGGTGAGGAGAGGAGTGGTTCTCTCACTCTATCATAAGGTTCAAAAAATGATCCACTCATATCAACATGAGCTGCTTCTTCTTGATTCTGTCGTGTTAGATGATGAAACCAATACTTCCTAAACTTAATCTTTATCTTTTCCAATAGACCAGTTACCCATAAAATGTGTATAATGATTAAACCAATGCAAGACATGAAGACAACACCATTAGAAACAGCAATGATGATGATCAGTCCATCTTCATGGTCACTTTTCATGAAGTACCAGCTAGATCCATAAATAAGAGCTGAAAGGGAAAAGAGACACAAATTGAAAATATTTAGTGACATCCTTTTAAAAGGCCTAGCAATAGACTCTACTGCAATATACACAGAGAGTATTGGTGATGCTATTGCTATTCCAAGTAACATGTCCTTTCCTCTGAAACAAGTATATATTACATACAGTAATATAACTATGAGCAGTCGTG
>NW_003547056.1:15480-17998 GCF_000090795.2 Amphimedon queenslandica | reverse complement strand
CTAAATACTAACCTTTGTAGAATCAGGTTGAGTACATTAATGAAGGAAAATCCAGTGGTTGGCCAATGTGAGTGGTTACCAGTTTGATTGCAGTTAATGGTAGCTGGTCCTGATGAATTACTGGTTATATTCAGTGAGTAGGTAGTATTGATCATACAGAATGATACATTACCACTAATGTAATGAGTGATGTTAGTATATAATACTACAAGAGTGTCCCCCACTACTGGTGGATCATTGTAGCACAAGAACTGCTCCAGCTCATTCTCTTTAGTCACATTAATAACATGAAGATGAGCTCCTGAAAATGACAGAGAAGCAGTAAGAAATAATAACAAAGGGAAAGACATCATTATTTGATTGTGAAGTTAATATGTCAAGCAGAATCTAATTTTTCTTTCCTCCTTTTATAACTTTTACTAGACATATTCCTATTTAGATAATGTTGAAAGAGAAAAAGAAGTGAAGCAACAGTTTACAAAAATATTAAAATAGCAAAGTAACAACAATTAAGTTTTTAGAAAAGTATCGGTACATTAGCAATGCTGTGTGTGCTTCACTACAGAAGTATTGCAATGAGGGTTAATAGCTGCTGAAAACATTGAAAGTGTTAAATGTTGAACCATTGGGAAATTTCTATGATGTACTAAGTAATGAAAATAAGTCAAAACAAACAGAAAATAATTGTTTCAATGACGTTGACTACAATAACATGTTTGAAACATGCACAGTAATAGTAGTCATCACACTCTAAATCTTGTAAAATGCTGTTCTTAGTAGGGGCAGTGCAATGACAGAGGGATTTTAGAAAACATACATGATTGTTTTTTAATCAAAAGCACATTCTGTACCAAGACTTATGGGATTGGCCTTGATGTTTATGTACTACTCTAGCTATACTTCAAGGGAACTGCCAATGCAATAAATCAGATACAGTGTACTGAGTGCATGTAAATTCTTACTACAAATTGAATTTCACTGGGTTGTATCTTGAGACATACAGCAAGACACTCGTGAAGCCTTTCATACTTGCCAACAATTAATTGGCTCGTTACTATGCTACATTAGTACCATCAAAGATACTGTGGCCATTGAGTTGTCTTTATTCCAATAACTTTCATCATTCAAGTTCCAGTCCAACCACTGGGCAGGTATGACACACCATTGCTTGAGGCCCTTGATCCTCAGCTGATGGCTAAGTTTTTGGTAAACAGTCGGCACATACAGTGCACTAGCTGTGGTTTTGATACATTGACCTTACACTTTTTGAATAATAGAATATAATACTATTGACAAATTAAGCTTGACACAAAAATTAAATTTTTAGGAAATAAATGATACAGTTCATGTCAATGATCTTACATTAATTACCACAAAGCAGAGAATGAAGCATTTTTGGGGAGCATGGTTCTCCAGTTATTATTATTATTATCTATTATTATTATTATTATTGAAATTTTAATTTTATAGGACTAGTCAAGAGAAGTCAGAGTCTAGCCCTTCTACCCAGTACATATAAATACAAAAAAGGAGTCAAGAGGAGGAGAGAAAAGAGGATGGGAGAGATGTACATAAACAATTAGAGCAGTTATATTTCATCTTACAAAACAGCTTGTATGCATGGCTAGTAGCTATATATTATCAACTCTCTGTGTCTTGTACTGGTAATTATACCATGCATGGTTGTACTATGTATGTAATCAATACCTAAGATTTTATTTCACTTGATATTCTCTTTCTCTCTCACTCACTCTCTCTACATTTTTAGTCTCTCTCTTTCTTTATAGTTAAGTGGATGACTATTCTTGAGTAAGGTAATTAATGCATGATAGATACATTGTATATGTATGCATGTATGTATATGCATATAGTTGCTAATAGTGTGATGTGAATGTGTGTGTGTAAACATGTGAATGAGTGCACGTGTGCATGTCATTTTATTCAGAATATTTCTATAAAAAAATCATTTTCAGTTTGCTTTGACTTAGATTCTTTTCATTACTTTGTACATCATGCCCCCCCTTCCTTATATTGACAAATCTAGTCATAAGTATTAAAAAATTCTAGTCAAACTACATTTTACATAGTCTACATAAAACATCATTTCTGATCTAGACAAAATACAGGTTATACTTAATAATACTCAGCGGATGTATATTTCAAAAATATCAATTGGAGTAGCTTCATCAGGATATCCCTCACTGCTACACATCCTCAGCTCAATATCATCAGTAACTGACTGAGGTAAGGTTTTAATGAACCAGGGGATTCTAGAACTGGAGCAACAAGGAGACTCATGTGAACCACATTGCTGACCGTCCCACATTATGTCATCAGGAAAAAAGTTAATAATGCCAATAGTCGAACTTGTTGCTCCTGCTTCACAGTAGTAATCATTACCAACATATGATGGTGTAGTAGCTGTTGTACCAGTATTACAGGGACATGAATATACTGATGCATCATCTTGAGAATTTCCAACAACATAAGTCCAGATATGTGACGGGATGCTCCAGAG
>NW_003547056.1:13286-15394 GCF_000090795.2 Amphimedon queenslandica | reverse complement strand
ATTGTTTGGATAAATACTATCTGGCCACCCAAACTGATATCCTCTGGCCTGTCCACAGACTTTAGTATAGTTCAATCCAATGGCTGAAAAGAATGTTGCACTACATCCATTTCTTAATCCCTGAGATTTATCACATAGTGTTTTGCCTCCATATGTGTAGCTGTAAAGACCTTGAGGACAGGTAGCACCAGATTCTGTCATGTTAATGTATCCTATTCTCATCCAGCCACCATTACCATCACAGTTACTACCCTCCATATCACAGTACACACTAACAATACTCCCATTACTTTGACTGATGTTATAATAGCCTGATGCTGCATTGGGAATGTTCTCTAATACATTGCTACAAGAATAAAGAAGGGGATTGTATATTCCCAATGAATTACAAAATGTCATGGGTAGACCAGCAGTTGGACAGACAATAACCTTGACAATATTATTTTCTCTCAATCTGATTGTTTTTCCATAATTAGCAGATAAGCAGCAGTACTGGTGATAGAGGGAAGGAGTATGATAGCCAGTAGTACAGTGATCCATACAAACTGATGAGGCATTAGCTTCATGCAGTATGACAATGAAAGAAAGAAGAAAGGTAAAGAAGGTAAACATTCTGGTCAAAAGGAAAGGAATGTGAAATCTTAGACTACTCACCAGTAGTGTAGTGAATTTAATACTTGTGGTGATTATTAATTGTATATAATTATTATTCATTATTTTTATGTGCATGAGTAAATAATTTACTCTGTTATTTATGATAATAGAGTAAATAATTTACTCTACTATTTATGATAATGGAGTAAATACCTTAGATAATGGAGTAAATTACTGTTACCCAGCTGGTTACACCCAGGCACGGTGTGTGCTATATGACGTTAGCTACCATGTGACAGATTTGTTTTTGTGTGACTCTGGCTCTCTCTGTCCTTCTTACTTCTCTCTCTCTCCTGCTTCATTATTATTTAAAAAATACAATTTTTAATCCTTTAAAAAACCTCAGTGATTCCTGCCAGCCTTAAGCATGTTCAGTACAGAATACACTACAAGTAGCCTGGCTTGCAGCCTCATTTTTTATAGATCTACATTTGTCGTGAATCAATTGCAGTAATTAGTACTATAGTTAAATATAAATGCAGGTTAGTAATGAAATGTATTCAGAGTCTATTTTTATATTCTTAGCAATTAAGATTGGTTGTAACAGTGACATATCAACAATAATTGTATTCATACAAGCTGCATAAGGTAAAGCTACACTGAAACCTTGCTATAATGGACAATTTGGGACAAGAAAGTTTTTAGTAGCATTCCTTATGTGGAGGTTTTTAAGGAATATGGACTACACCATTCAATAGAGGTGTCCACTATAGAGAGTGTATGCGGTACTCACACTTAGTGTTGGTTATGGAATTTATTTAATAAGTGCACACTATATTTTAAATTATTAAAATGGTTGATAGCAAAAAAGCAATATCTCAAGTATATACTCTTTTTAATAAAAATTTATTTTTCAATGGAAAACAGCTTCAATGACTATCAAAACTATATTCTTTCAAATTAACTAATGAATAACTGAAACTAGTAATTGTAATACAAAACAGTCAGATTCTCAATAATTATCATAATTGCTATTTTCATCCTCTTGCTCTAGTATAGGCCCTTGATAATGAGCATGAATTGAATTTATAGGGTGATACTTGAACTCACTATCTCTCACACGATACTTGTAATATTTAGCCAATACAATAAAAGCAATCAATATGATAAGAACCAGTACAGCCTTTGTCAAGTAGTAGTAGTAGTTGGTGCATAGGTACACGTTATGACATCCAAATGAATACTTTAAGTTAATATTAATAAGACTACCAATTCCAATGGAAGCTAACCACATTCCAATCATCATTCCCCTCATGTGGACTGGAGTCTGAGCTATTATGAATTTATAAGAGACTGGGAACATATACAAAAATGCAATTCCTTCCAAAAGCGAGGGTACCAGTAATGTAGGCTTGATGAAAAGTGTATCAGAAATGACATCATTTTGATAGTAAATGAATATAATCATTTTACTTAGCAGTGAAGCAAAGCCAAAACATAGGCCAATGCCTATC
>NW_003547056.1:9519-12224 GCF_000090795.2 Amphimedon queenslandica | reverse complement strand
ATGTTTCAGCTACTATAGGGCGGTTAGACACTCTCCCTAACTAATTATCTACTCTTGTTATTACATATACATGTATGTACACTACAAACATCATGTAGTAAGGTTTCCTACAAAGCATGCCAATTAGCTAAAATTTTTAGTTCAATAATTCACTAAATTGGATTCTGCTTAAACTTTTTTACATAGAATAAAAGAATGATTTTAAAATGGCTATCCATGTAAAAATTAAATTTAGATCAAAATCAGTTGAAACTTTAAAATAATCATAAATATGTTCACAAAATACCCTGTATTGTAACAGTCTAGGTCAAATTTTAGCAAAAATGACTAGGAAAGATTTATTCTTTTTATAATTTTTTGGATGCATATACTGTACATGTTTTTATGTTGTGTAGAAAGTTTGAGCTGGTTTTGTTCAAATTTGGTTTTTTAATGAATTTTTTAATTTGCTTTAAAATTGAGCAAAAGTCCCTGTACTATAGTATACGGTCTCAAGCCAAATTTTCACAAAAATGACTAGGAGAGAATTCTCCATTTTTATATTTTTTTTTCTGATGCATATACATTTATTTAGGTTGTGTAGAAAATTTGAGCTGGTTCCAATCAAATTTGGATTTTTTATGAATTTTTTAATTTGCTCCAAAAATGAGCGAAAGTCCCTGTACTATAGTACACGGTTTCAAGCCAAATTTTGACAAAAATGACTAGAAAAGATTTCTCCATTTTAAGAATTTTTTCTGATGCATATAAATGTATTTATGTTGTCTAGAAAGTTTGAGCTGATTCCAATAAAATTTGGATTTTTTATGAAGTTTTTAATTAGCTTTAAAATTGAACAAAAGTCCCTGTACTATAGTACTCGATCTCAAGCCAAATTTTTGCAAAAATGACTAGAAAAGAATTCTCTATTTTTATCATTTTCTTCTGATGCATATACATGTACTTATGTTGTGTAGAAAGTTTGTGCTGGTTCCAATCAAATTTGATTTTTTGTCAATTTTTTAATTTGCTTTAAAATTGAGTGAAAATTAATCCCTGTACTATAGTACACAGTTTCAAGCCAAATTTTCACAAAAATGACTAAAAAAGATTTCTCAATTTTTATAATTTTTTCTGATGCATATACATGTACTTTTGTTGCATAAAAAGTTTGAGCAGATTCCAATCAAATTTTGATTTTTTATGAATTTTTAAAGAGCTCAAAAATTGGGCCAAGGACCATAAAGACTTTGGCCAAATTTTATCACAAATGACAAAAAGAATTATCCATTATTATTTTGGAGAGTATGTATGGTTCTCCAGGTTTATTCCATGTTATAAAACAGTTTGCATGCATGGCTAGTAGCTACTGGCTTGATCTATTTGTATATAATATCATCTCTCTATGTCCTAAAGTATTGGTAATTAATTATAGATCTACCATGAATGGTTGTACTATGTCTAATTAATACCATTATTATACATTACATGACATTCTTTTTCTCTCTCACTCACTCTCTCTTTATTTTTCTACATTTTTAGTCTCCCTTTCTTTATAGCTAAGTGAATGGCCATTATTCAGTAAGGTAATTAATGCATGGTATATGTATGCATGTATGTATATGCATATAGTTGCTAATAGTGTGATGTGAATGTGTGTGTGTAAACATGTGAATGTGTGCATGTCATTGTATTCAGAATATTTCAATAAAAAAATCATTTTCAGTTTGCTTTGACTTAAATTCTTTTCATTTCCTTGTACATCATACCCCCCTTATATTGATATTAATCTTATATTGAGAACCTGGTCATAAGTATTAAATAATTTTAGTCAAAAATTTTAATAGCATGAAATGTTCATAGATCTAACTACATTTTACATAGTCTACATAAAACATGATTTCTGATCGAGACAAAGTACAGGTTATACTTGATGCAGTAATACTCAACGAACGTATATTTCAAAAATATCAAATGGAGTAGCTTCATCAGGATATCCACCACTACTACACATCCTCAGCTCAATATCATCAGTAACTGACTGAGGTAAGGTTTTAATAAACCAGGGGATTGTAGAACTGGAGCAACAAGGAGACTCACGTGAACCACATTGCTGACCATCCCATAATATGTCATCAGGATAAAAGTTATGATTGTGAAAAGTAGACTTTGTTGCTCCTGATTCACAGTAGTAATCATTACCAACATATGATGGCATAGAAACTATTGTACCATTATTACAGGGACAATCAGCTGTTGTGTTACCATCTGCAGTAAATCCAACAGCATAAGTCCAGATATGCTGACGTGGATTGCTTCCATGAGTAATTGATAAACCATCAACATAAGCATCATCAATGTTCTCAGAACCTCCTTCACGGTTTGGATAAATACCATCTGTACCTCCAAACTGATATCCTCGGGCCTGTCCACAGACTTTAGTATAGTTCAATCCAATGGCTAAAAAGAATGTTGCACTACATCCATTTCCTAATCCCTGAGATTTATCACATAGTGTTTTGCCTCCATATGTGTAGCTGTAGAGACCTTGAGGACAGGTAGCACCAGGTTCTGTCATGTTAATGTATCCTATTCTCATCCAGCCACCATTACCATCACAGTTACTACCCTCCATATCACAGTACACACTAACAATACTCCCATTACTTTGACTGATGTTATAATAGCCTGATGCTGCATTGGGAATGTTCTCTAATACTTCACTG
>NW_003547056.1:3407-7080 GCF_000090795.2 Amphimedon queenslandica | reverse complement strand
TTAAACACTCCATAGCCAATGACTTCAAAGAAAATAACAATCACTTTTGTGAGCCAAAATATAACATCTGAATGATAGAAACTGTAGAGGATATAACCAACACCTCCAATGAGAAATGATGTGAAGCAAAGCAATGTTCCAGCCATTATGATTCTTTTTCTAACGATCTACACATCAGACATAAGAGCAAAAACAGGGAACAGAAGGAAGAAGACGTAATAAAGAGCATCAAGACCAGTCTGTATATAACTTGCTTTGTTGCTGGCATTGCTTCCTGTCCCTGTGAGAGAGCTGAATTCGAAATATCTAAAAAACACAATTTGTGTGTACATCAGAAAATCCCAAGTGAGGACTAAGATGACAGCAAAAAAAGAGCTGCACCATTTCTTGACAGAGAAAAGGCAGCTAGCCATGCTCATGCAAACTGAAAATATGTTTACACAAAATATATTACACAACAGTTAATGCACTAATGTAAACAAGACACAATGTATAATGCAATTTCAACATTTAAAGTAAAACTTTCATGTATCACATACAATTACTTGTTTTACTGGAAGTACATTGTGATAGCAAACAAATCAACAATAATTATTTTTCAACAGCTAGTGTCTTGTTAAATAAGAATCATTATTTTGTATGCATAAAAGGCTGTAAATTGGTCATTAATATTAAGGTTAATAAAGCATGAGTGTATATCATCTAGCTAAGTAAACTTCCTTAACAAAAATGGTAAATGTAATTATTATTATTACATGTATGTACACTACAAACACCATGTAGTAAGGTTTCCTACAAAGCATGCCAATTAGCAGCAATTTTTAGTTCAATAATTTACTAAATTGGATTTAGCTTATAGAATTAAAGAATAATTTTTTAAATGGCTATCCATGTAAAAATTAAATTTAGATAGAAATCAGTTGAAACTTTAAAATAATCATAAATATGTTTACAAAATACCCTGTATTGTAACAGTCTAGGTCAAAAATGACTAGGAAAGATTTATTCTTTTTATAATCTTTTGGATGCATATACATGTTTTTATGTTGTGTAGAAAGTTTGAGCTGGTTTTGTTCAAATTTGGATTTTTTATGAATTTTTTAATTTGCTTTAAAATTGAGCAAAAGTCCCTGTACTATAGTACACGGCAAGCCAAATTTTCACAAAAATGACTAGAAGAGAATTCTCCATTTTTATATTTTTTTTCTGATGCATATACATGTACTTAGGTTGTGTAGAAAGTTTGAGCTGGTTCTGATCAAATTTGAATTTTTTATGAAGTTTTTAATTTGCTCGAAATTGAACAAAAGTCCCTGTACTACAGTACACGGTCTCAAGCCAAATTTTTACAAAAATGACTAGAAGAGAATTCTCCATTTTTATAATTTTTTCTGATGCATATACATGTATTTATGTTGTGTAGAAAGTTTGAGTTGGTTCCGATCAAATTTAGATTTTTTTATGAATTTTTTAATTAGCTTTAAAATTGAGCAAAAGTCCCTGTACTACAGTACACAGTCTCAAGCCAAATTTTGACAAAAATGACTAGAAAAGAATTTTCCATTTTTATAATTTTTTTCTGATGCATATACATGTACTTATGTTGTGTAGAAAGTTTGTGCTGGTTCCAATCAAATTTGGTTTTTTGTCAATTTTTTAATTTGCTTTAAAATTTAGTGAAAATCCCTGTACTATAGTATACGGTTTCAAGCTAAATTTTCACAAAAATGACTAAAAAAGATTTCTCAATTTTTATAATTTTTTCTGATGCATATACATGTACTTTTGTTGCATAAAAAGTTTGAGCTGATTCCAATCAAATTTTGATTTTTTATGAATTTTTAAAGAGCTCAAAAATTGGGCCAAGGACCATAGAGACTTTGGCCAAACTTTATCGCAAATGACAAAAAGAATTATCCATTATTATTTTGGAGAGTATGTATGGTTCTCCAGGTTTATTCCATGTTATAAAACAGTTTGCATGCATGGCTAGTAGCTACTGGCTTGATCTATTTGTATATTATCATCTCTTTATATCTTAAAGTATTGGTAATTATAGATCTATCATGAATGGTTGTACTATGTCTAATTAATACCATTATTATATATTACATGACATTCTTTTTCTCTCTCACTCACTCTCTCTTTATTTTTCTACATTTTAGTCTCCCTTCTTTATAGCTAAGTGAATGGCCATTCTTCAGTAAAGTAATTAATGCATGGTATATGTATGCATGTATGTACATGCATTATAGTTGCTAATAGTGTGATGTGAATGTGTGTGTGTAAACATGTGAATGTGTGCATGTGTGCATGCCATTTTATTCAGAATATTTCAATAAAAAAATCATTTTCAGTTTGCTTTGACTTAAGGCCTTTTCACACTGGCACAGTTTTCAAAGCGCTTTGATGCGCTTTGTTGATACAGCTGAAATAATGCGCATTGATCGTGTTCACACTAGCAGCTGAATTATGTATCATTTTGTGTTCTTGTTGCCATTGGTTTACATTGATCGAAGCGCATCACTTCACATCAATCCACCTCTGGAGGTGAAGTGAGACTGATGCGCATCAATGCGCATTAATTGAAAACCACTCTAGTGTGAACACGATTAATGCGCATCAATGCGCATTACTTTGGCCAGTGTGAAAAGGCCTTTAATTCTTTTCATTTCCTTGTACATCATACCCCCCCTCCTTATATTGACAAATCTAGTCATAAGTATTAAAAAACTTTAGTGAAACATTTTAATAGCATGAAAAGTTTATAGATCTAACTACATTTTACATAGTCTACATAAAACATCATTTCTGATCTAGACAAAATACAGGTTATACTTAATAATACTCAACGGACGTATATTTCAAAAATATCAATTGGAGTAGCTTCATCAGGATATCCCTCACTGCTACACATCCTCAGCTCAATATCATCAGTAACTGACTGAGGTAAGGTTTTAATAAACCAGGGGATTCTAGAACTGGAGCAACAAGGAGACTCAAGATAATCACATTGCTGACCGTCCCACATTATATCATCAGGGTAAAACCTATTATTCTGGATATTTGAGGATGTTGCTCCTGATTCACAGTAGTAATCATTACCAACATATGATGGTGAAGTAGTTGTTGAACCATTATTACAGGGACATGAATGTACTAGTATCCCATTTTCAGTATTTCCAACAACATAAGTCCAGATATGTTGACGTGGATTGCTTCCATGAGTAATTGATAAACCATCAACATAAGCACCATCAATGTTTGGAGAGCCTCCACCAATGTTTGGATAAAAACCATCAGGAGGTCCATACTGATATCCTCTGGCCTGTCCACAGACTTTAGTATAGCTCAATCCAATGGCTGAAAAGAATGTTGAATTACATCCATCTCCTGATCCCTGAGATTTATCACATAGTGTTTTGCCTCCATACGTGTAGCTGTAGAGACCTTGAGGACAGGTAGCACCAGGTTCTGTCATGTTAATGTATCCTATCCTCATCCAGCCACCATTACCATCACAGTTACTACCCTCCATATCACAGTACACACTAACAATACTTCCATTACTTTGACTGATGTTATAATAGCCTGATGCTGCATTGGGAATGTTCTCTAATACATCGCTACAAGAATAGGGAAGGGGATTGTATATTCCCAATGAATTACAAAA
>NW_003547056.1:0-3088 GCF_000090795.2 Amphimedon queenslandica | reverse complement strand
AGAGAGAGGGGATTGAGAGAAAATAAGTAGTACAGAAATCAGCTCTAATGTTACAGAAATCATAAACAACTATGATACAAGATAATTACTGTTTCTTTGTGAATATAATCGATAGTCTGTAACAGTGGTACGGAGTGCTAAGATGAAGATAGACGGAAGAACCAACGAACGAATGAATGCTTGGAAACGAATGAATGAATGCATCTGTATGTCCCGAGACTCTATGCTTATTTATAGACCTCGATCACGTGAGGTCAAAGTACATTTACACACCACAGTTATATACTTCTTTGTAAAGTATCTTGTTATCGAGAGCAAACGTGTGCTATTATTGTCACTAAGTCCCGAAGTTACCACAGCACCAGTAGTGTAGTGAATTTATTGATCTGCATAAAAAATGGAGTAGATAATTTACTATGGCATTTACCCTATTTATGACTTCAATAATAGTAATCAAAGTACTCTCGACCTACGTCTGGGAGTCGATTCCCTCATTGGCCGGGGCTACGTTGAGCTAGATCTATTGTGAGTGGCCCGGAATGCCTTACCACCGGGTTTTCTCCGTGTTGCTCGGGAGAGTTGATGGACCCCGCCATCTCCCATCCCTATTTGGTCAGGATTGAAAGGGCTGATAAAAATGTCACTCCTTCTAAGCAGGGGCCTTGAAAGCCTCTAAAAGCAGTTAGGTTGATGACTTCCTCCGCTCAAGCGGTATTCAAAGTTTGCTCCTCGAAAGTCGAAACCGTCCGGAGAGATGCTCCATCACTAGTAGCGCTACATTTATCCATGCAGCCTACCAGTCAGGAGTTACACTGAAAGAACTTGTACTGTGTATTTAAAGGGACACGTTCACGGAAATAGAATGCACACGTTACTGTAGAGGAAGTAAACATTAAATTGGGCGTGCAACAGATCATTAATTAATAGTTATGACACGTGTTTAGACACGCGTAGAGAGTAGAGACAGCAATCAGTCGCAGAACCAGGAGTAGGCATCTGTAGAACACTTCTCTCGAACAGAATTAGCTCTTTTGCCACCCCAAGATACTCTTTTTAGTGAAGAAACACCAGGAATATTTACAAATAGCCACTCGAGTAGCCATTTTGCCTTAATTATTAGGGGGCGCGACCGCACGTTATGAATAGTTATCAACACTAAACGTCATCATTAATGATGTCATCTTGAAAAACGGGCCAGTTTTTCAAGATGACGTGCTTCCGTGCATGTGTCCCTTTAATTAATGGAAGTGTCTAGAGCTCCGGTAACCGGACACAGTATGCAGTGCTAGAGCTCCGGTAAATGGGCGGTAATAGGGGCTTCGCCCCTATATATATACTGGGGCTACGCCCCAGTATTAATAATACACTGATTTATATTATAGAAACCGAGTATAAATACAACAACCATGCGTTGATGATGCAGCAGGGTCGTGGTGGTGCAGTGGAGAGGCTGGTGTGGATTGCACGGATATGGTCAGGGGTTCGGATATGGTCAGGGGTTCGAATCCGGTCAGGACTACCGAGTAAAACTGTGCTGCAGTTTTTAATTTTTTTTTCTTTTTTAAAAATATCTTTTTTGTAATTTTTTTATTTTTGGCTTTTTTTGGGTCAAGAAATAGCACCCTCTCGTACATCTTAGCCTCCGGGGTCGTAGGGTTGGGATTGGGGTTTAGTGTTTAGTTTTTAGAGCACCCTCTCGTACATCTTAGCCTCCGGGGTCGTAGGGTTGGGATTGGGGTTTAGTGTTTAGTTTTTAGAGCACCCTCTCGTACATCTTAGCCTCCGGGATCGTAGGGTTTTGGGGTTAGGGTTTAGTGTTTCTTGATAAAAAGACGAAGTTCCATTTTGCACTATTGCGCATGCGCACAAGCTGTTTTACGGAGAAAAACGGACTGCCGGAGCTCTAGCATTGCAAACTACGTCCGGTTACCGGAGCTGTAGACACAGCCTTAATTAATTGTACCTGTAACCACATTGTTTACATTATTGTTTATACATGCACAGTGTATCCTAGATTTATCTCTACATGCAGTTTTAATTCTGTCCTCTTTTAGATCGCTCCATTCTTCTCTCTTCTTAAACTAATCATTATGTTTCTAGAACATTCTATAGCTAGACTATAAATTGAACCCTCAGTCTGTCTCTCTCAAGTTCCTGTTAGTTCTCTCTTACTCTCCCTTGTTTATTCATTTATTGGTTCTGATTAAAGATACTAAGACTATTTGTAGTAAGCTGTTAAGTCATCAACTGTATCTACATAAACTCATCAGACTATTCTTCAAAGTAAGGTAATTAATGCATGATATATGTATGCATGTATGTATATGCATATAGTTGCTAATAGTGTGTATGTGAATGTGTGTGTGTGTAAACATGTGAATGTGTCCACGTGTGCATGTCATTTTATTCAGAATATGTCAATAAAAAATCATTTTCAGTTTGCTTTGACTTAGATTCTTTTCATTTCCTTGTACATCATACCCCCCTCCTTATATTGAGAACCTGGTCATAAGTATTAAAAAATTTAAGTCAAACATTTTAATAGTATGAAAAGTTTATAGATCTAACTACATTTAACATAGTCTACATAGAACATCATTTCTGATCTAGACAAAATACAGGTTATACTTAATAATACTCAACGGACAAATATTTCAAAAATATCAATTGGAGTAGCTTCATCAGGATATCCTTCACTGCTACACATCCTCAGCTCAATATCATCAGTAACTGACTGAGGTAAGGTTTTAATAAACCAGGGGATTCTAGAACTGGAGCAACAAGGAGACTCATGTGAATCACATTGCTGACCATCCCACATTATGTCATCAGGAAAAAACTTATTAGTGCCAATAGTCAAACTTGTTGCTCCTGATTCACAGTAGTAATCACTACCAACATATGATGGTGTAGTAGCTGCTGTACCAGTATTACAGGGACATGAATGTACGAACAAATCCTCTTCATATGCTCCAACAACATAAGTCCAGATATGCTGACGTGGATTGCTTCCATGAGTAATTGATAAACCATCAACATAAGCACCATCAATGTTTGCAGAACCTCCGTTGTTGGATAAATACCATCT
>NW_003547055.1:31011-34393 GCF_000090795.2 Amphimedon queenslandica | reverse complement strand
TACATGTTCGTTATTTTTATTTTTATAATAATATAAATAATAATAATAATAATAATAATAATAATAATAATAATAATAATAATAATAATAATAATAATAATAATAATCATTATATTAATTACTGTTATAATTATTGATAGTAATCTCTTGTTCTCTTTCATTGAAATAAAGTACATCATGTCACCATGGCAACCGTTCCTCTTGACTGGACTAACAGATACAACAATACCAGTGACTGTAACCAAACTATAAACAACAACAAATAAATAAATAATAGTTGGTCTTACTTTTGTCTATTATTATTATTATCAGTGATGTTTGTCTCCTCCTCCTCATTAATAAATAATGTTAAATACTTTAACACTTCAAGATAGAAACCATCTAATAAATAAATAAAATAATAAATTAATAATAAATATTCAAGGTACTATACAGGTAATTCTGGAACAAGAAAATTTGGCATTTTGACAGCCATTTACTAAACACACCATTTTGTACCATTATGTACATGCTCAATGGCACATGGACACAAATTCATCAAATTAAAATCAGCCAATCATCAAAAAATTAATCCAAAATCCCCCAGTCCAATATTAGGAGGTGTAGGGTATAAAGTACAATACTTACTTGATACATCAGTACAGTCTATTCTGTTGTATTGTGTTATATAGAGGATATGCGTGCTAAGTATATTCATAGCTTTTTAGTACCGTATATACAACCCACACAGTAAATTGGCCGCCATGTTGGACGTCAAGTTTATTAAGAGTTCAATGGGGGAAAACACATTTTCTTGCCTTGCTACCTTCTTGAGGCCTTTTTCGGAAGCTTAGAAAGCATCCTGAGGATCTAATGGGGTCTAGTAGTCACCTGAAAGATTGCTATCAAGAAATACAGAGCGGTTTCCTGGTACCAAGCCTTTTTCTATCATTTCTCCATTGCTGCCAATGGAAAGTTGACGTCCAACGAACTAATTTTTTTTCTTGAAAGTTATTACGGTATGCAATGAATATAATTATTTTGCAATGAATATACTTAGCACGCATATCCTCTATTAATATATGAATTAATGAGAGGAGGTGTTCCTATAAACTATACAGGGACTATTAATAACAATATATACGGTATGTATACCACTGACCTTACTCAATACAGTAACGTTATCAAACTCTACTAACAGGCTCCCTTTACTGTCCCAGAGAACTTTACAAGTTACTCCTCTGGCAGCCATTTTATTATAAACTATCCCTGCTTAAGTGCTTATAATTAATTAAACCACACCTCCAACTATTTAAAATTTTTTACTGAAGACAGAAGACATATAAAAATTAATGTATGTGAATGGTTGTCTCTTATAAAAGGTGGCAAAAGTTTGACTTTAATTATCATGAATCAGAAATCAAAAATGATAAAAAGGGTGCATGCATCATATCTTTTAGCAAGATATTAGTTTATGGTTTATGTTTATTCTTTTTACTTGTTGGTGGACACAGTTCATCATCAGTCTGTGATTGATTAGCATTTCTTTTAAATCTGTTATACCCTATACAACAGTAAGTATATAATTGATAATTAAAGATGCATAAACATCTAAGATAAACAAGCGTAACAGTCTAAAAATATTCCTATAATTGATTTCACCCCCTTGCATGTATAACTGGGTTCTTATTAAGACTTATGAAGGTTCTCTCTACCTTCTACTGCTTCTAGAAAGTCTTTAGACAGTATCTCTATGTTCTTTCGCTGTTAGAAAGCTCTTACTTTGTCCCATGTGTAAACTGTCATTTTGTTTGCCGTGACCACACCCACTTACGTAGCGCGGGCGGGTGGTTGCTAAGGCTTGTTATTTCTCCAATACAACGTGTATAGAAGAAATGAAGTGTTGACATACAATCAAATATAATTATATCACACGTGGGTGAAATTCATTATAGGACGACCTGGGAGCTACGCCCCCAGGTCGTAAAAATAAACATAGATGAATAACTCACTGATGTGTTCAGCTGTTGGTTTGCTGTCACATTGTTCAAGAGCTCTAACTAGTGTGGTCCAGGTTGGTCCTCCTTTATCATCTACACCATTAGCTCTCTGCAACCATTTAACTATACACTTTCTAAGGCGGTCTTCAACATCAAAGTAATTTGACTCTATAGCACTCAGTGTGGTATCATATAGTCCCAGTTTGAGTCCTAGATCCTTCCAATCACTACTATAATAATGGCCATCCTTCAAGTCTGTAAGGATATCATCTAAATCACATACATTGAGTACTTGTGAGTGTCCTGAATCTATGAAAATGGAATAAAAGTATCACTATTAATTATGCACAGCAACATGGTCAGAACTTATGCATGTACATCAATTCTCAGAACAATACATGTATGTCTGATATTAATTTTAATTCTTAAATGGCTTACATGCACCTGACATTATTATTTTAGAGTCACAGTCTACTATACCAAACCAGCACCAGTAGCTATCACCACTTATATCAGCAGAATCAGCACAGGATGTACAGTTGGTTTCAAAATCTTCCTCTTCCACATCTACAACACAGTAACAAGTACTTCTTTTAGGACAAGAGAATGCAGTGACATGATTGTATTCAATATTGATAGCTTTAGCACTGTCACTGACAGCCTTCATGACTAGTTTACGAATATAAGGACATATTTGCTTTGCTTTCTGAACTGATCCAACAAAATAAACCTCAATATGAGTGTAGTGATTGATTATGTGAAGTGTGTAACGCTTCCAAACTCTTATTTTAATTTTGATCCACAAAGACAATGCATCGCGATACCTGTAGTACTGTGGATCCAATGGAGAAAAGGTTGATTGAGGAAAGTCTACTGTACAATAGTCATTTTTGTGACTGAGGAGGTTAATAATGAGTAAAGGAAACATTCCTTGTGGAACTGGAACAGTATTTTTATCCTGCCAGACTATAAGAAGAGGCTTGGTTTCCATTTGAAGTTCAGGTGGTTCAGTGTATGACTCCAAAGCACAAGGAAGGAAATAATCTCCATCTTCTCCACTGGCAATGATACAAAGATGAATAAGGAGCTTAAGTAAATGAGTCGGCTCAAAATGAGGTGGAGAAAAAAGAGATTTGAAATGATCCTTCAAAAGCTTCTTTTTAAAAAAAACCAACGTTATGAAGTTTGCTGATATCTTTCTCTGAAGGTACAGGTTTGGCAATTAGGTGAAGTGCTTTCCTCTCAACGTAAGTGAGAGCTAGCAGACGTGATAGAACCTCAAGAATAGGCTTAGGATCAACAAAAACTAATTGTGGCAAGATATCAGGATAACATAAAAAATTTAAAAAAACAAGATTGAGTAGGATTCCGAATGACCAACGAAAATACGAAATGAAAATCCT
>NW_003547055.1:24620-31001 GCF_000090795.2 Amphimedon queenslandica | reverse complement strand
AGAATTTGCGTCACGAGAGTAGGATTTCATTTCGTATTTTCGTTGGTCATTCGGAATCCTACTCAATCTTGTTTTTTTAAATTTTTTATGTTCTTGTTTGTGTTAATTTTTTTATAATATTTATATTTTTTCAGTTACAATTGTGATACTTTTTGATTTTACACAAACAATAAGTTTCTTTATTATTGTTGTCATTGTTATGATTTTACAGCATTTATGAGGGACAGCACTGATTGAATTGAATAGATATGGTGGAGCAATATCTACTAATCTGATGACAAGTGAAATAAATACTATAGTCTTGATGTGAATCATTGTTCAAGAAGCTCTATCTTCCCAGTAATCCTGTAGCTATTCCTGCAGGTTCTTCCTGTTGTCAAGTTCATATTAATATATTATCACTAGTATTATAAATATTAATTGTTTTGTGTTTTTGAAATAAAATAATTCATTACACACTTGATATATGCAAGATTAATACCTTCTCTTAGCTGGAAACCTCCACTAAGTATTGCAATTTGATTCCAAGCATAGCTAGCTACGTAAAAGATTACTTGCTGTTCCCAGTTTTGAGATCTATCCATCTGAGCATGCGCGACCACGCCCAAATTTTTGGAGCACATGCTTCTTTATTTAATTAACAAAATGGCGGCATGAGGTAAGCTGGTGCGATCCAACAGTCACAGTATCACTTTTTCCTTTCTTGGAGAATGATTCCAGGAAACAAGGACCTGCGCATACCCTGTTGGAGTAGAATGGTGTAAGAATTAGCCTTCTATCACCAGGCAAGATCGATATATCGACCGACAACTGGATTGACAGGACTTTCCTGATGATGAAGATGAAAAAAGGTGGCTGAACAAAACGGCCGGTTTGCAGATTTTTTATTTTTCTCCCAGAAAAGGTCTAGAGCCACGCTATGGGTACCATTGGAGTCCTCTTGTCAAGATAAGGTCCTCTAAGAAGTCTGGTAAGCATAAGAGCTCGTTTTCCCGGTATAGCAAGGCTGCAAAAGTCGTGGCAGCCATTTTGTTTGGGGGTGAATCCTACTTAGTAACGCTACCGCGTTACTAATACAGGATAATAGTGACATTGTGGAGATACCGTACAGAAGGAAATTTTGGAGGGACTAAATTTTGGCGAATTGCTAAATTTTGGTGATTGGCGAATTTTAATTTGGCGAATTTGTGGCCACGTGCCATTGAGCATGCGTATAATGGCTCAAAATGGCGAATTTTTATTTTGGCGAATGGCTATCAAAACGCCAAATTCGCCAAATTTAACTACCTCCAAAATTTCCTTCCATACGGTACTTTAAGGCATCCTTAGTATCATCCTCACTCATTTTAAACCTGGCACCAGCAGATATGGCTTCATCTATTGTAAGAAAACTGTGGCTTTTGTCTTCTGCTACTTTTTGCAGACAAAGCTCAAACGCAAACCAACGAATTGGTACATTTATTTTAAGAGAAATTCCACCACAATTTGCTATTGATTGACATAAATCCTGTCCTGCTTTCATTCTTCCTTTATCTTCAGGGACCAGTGTATTTACAGGAAATATAATAGATTCTTCACGTACATTGGGAACAACATAGTTTTCTACATCAGGCTTCAATGAAAACATCAACTCTTTATTCATCTGCTTAAGCTCATCATCATTTATGAGATCATAATGTGTACCAAGTACAAATTCATTGGATGTGAAGGTGTTTCAAGGACATAAGGGACATCAATTGGTTTTAAAATGGCTCCAGAAGAAACGGCCAATAAAAAGAAATCTCGATTTGAATACTTAAAGTTTAAACCACAAGAAAATGTCTCCTCTCCAATCCTGTATTGGAAATCAAGCTTTTTATCAAGAGGTTGGGAGAGGTCAAGAGTAATGATATTGAGAGAAGCTGTTCTAACAAACAATGGTAACAGCTCCTGATATGCTGGCTGACCTCCAGAATCAATAATGTACAACCAATGATCACTTAAATTTAATTGAACTTCTGAGTGTTGGATTGTGTCCGTAATTTCCTCAATCACACTGTCACCAGTTGAGAAACTTTCATTTGAAACAGGTGTTTTGGCAGTAAATTCTGGACCAGCATTGTCAGAAATATCATCAGGCTGAGAAGCAGCGGCTTTTTTAAAATCAGAAGCCAGTCTTTGAAGTAAACCATCTCTATCAACTTTCTCCCATTTCATAGCTTCATTGTCAACGGATACTCTTGTAGCTTTGACAGCTGGACGAGCGATTGGTGTACTGTCAGTGGTGCGGGTGGTAGGTGGGTTACCAAGCAGAAGATCTTGTGCACAGGTTTTACCAGCTCCAGGAGGTCCATGCAAGTTAACACGAGTAACAGTTAGCTCAACACTACCTTCTTTTAACCAATTTTCTACAGTACCTAAAATCAATTACACATAGTTACTATACTAACTACAGTTGCAAAAATCATACATAGATTTGCATGTACATGTATCTAATTAATATTGAAACACTAACATACCTATCGATGGCTTGTTTGTACCAGTAGGAGGAGCAGGTCCTATTGTTAAGAATGTAGTTAAAATCACATTCATTGTGAAATATTATTATCAGTGATCATGAATTTATGACACACCACCCCAATTGCTATTACCATTATAACCAATAAATTAGTAAAAAAATATTATGCATTCACATATAGTTAACAATTCATGCCAAGAGCTATTAATAGTGCCATTATTCATCAAATCACTCTTTACTGTGCTACAAATGACAGAAGTTTCATGAAGTGATTGCATGATGTCCCACTTTTCAATTCTATCAAAGAAATTGGGCTAAAAAGACATTGGCAAACCTCATGCATGTCACAATACAACTTGGCTGCCCAAAAATGAATAAGCTCTGGCTTTTAAAAGACTGCAAAAGCAAATACTTCTTGTATTCCTTACTCACAATGAGCTTCTATCCAGTGTTGCTGCATGGTAGTGATGCACCGATACACATTTTTCAAAACCAATATTAACCAGCCGATTATTTTGTGCAAATTGCTTTAACATGGCCGATACCGATACTTAAAATGAAAATTTTTTTAATTACAAAATTCAATTATTTTACTATCCTCAACAATCCTCAATTATTACTGTCATTATTCATTAATATTTATAATCAAAAATTGGTAAGTTCTTCTTCAAAAATAGTAACATTTCTGCTTTTTCTGTACTCAACCTGTTTCTTTCTTCTGAAATAATGTCTCCAGCAGTACTGAATAGTCGCTCTGATGATGCTGATGAAGGGGGAATGGTAAGGTACTTTGAAGCCATAATAGCCAAACCGTTCCAAACCTGTTTCTTTTCCTTCCAATATTCAAGAGGATCAATATGACGTGGCTGAATTGGCTCCTTTAGGTACATCTCTATCATTACTTCAGCCGTATAGCCGTTTTCATGATTTGAAGTGGTTGGCTTATCAATCATTTCATCAAAAATGTTCCAAAGGGAAGATGAATGGTTTCCCACTTCAGATCTATGGCGCTTGGCTGGACTCTCCTCATGTACTTTAAGACTTGTTAAAACTTGTTCACACTCAGTAGTTACCAGCATCCTAGCATGTGCAGCATTTCCATCATAGGAGAAAACTTGTAGCTTGAATTTAGGATCAAGAACTATTGGTATAGCACAGAAAGGATTCTGTTCTACATTGCTATATCTATCTTCTAATGACTTAAGCATTCCCCTCTTCATCCTCATAACTCCACTGTCATCTTCATCTGTTGATAGTGCTACTTTAAGAGTATTAATAATCGGTATAATTATAGCTGAGCTTGCATAATCTCCACTGGCTTCACGTGTTGCCTCTTCAAATACCACCAACATCTTTACTACTTTCTCAGCCAAAGTCCATTGTTGGGCTCTTAATTCTGTAGGAGGAGTTGACTCACATTCTGTGCTGGCAACAGTAATTGCTCTTTTCTGTTCCAGGAGGTGTTGTAGCATGTAAAATGAGCTGTTCCAACGTGTTGAAATATCTTGAAAAAGACAGTGCTTAGGTAGACCTAGCTGCTCTTGAACTTGTTGAAACATATGAAATGCTGTGTTAGAACGATTATAAAACCCAACTAATGACCTAGCAGAAGTTAAAAGATTCTGCACAGCAGGTTGCTGAAATATACCATCTTTAATAATCAATTGAAGTGTGTGGGCTAGACATCCTAGTGAAGGAAGACCAGCAACATTCATGGCAGCAACCATATTTGCTGCATTGTCCCTTACAACACAGACTAATTTTGCTCCAATGTCCCAGGACTGTAAATGAGATAAAATACTAGACGAAATGTTTTCAGCAGTATGACTCTCATCAAATTTCCAGCAGCTTAGCATAAGCGATTTCTTTTCAAAACTTTCAGAAACAATAAAGTGTGCTACTAAGCTCATAAATGAATGGTGCGAATGGCCACTAGACCATATGTCAGTAGTGACACTAATATACTGAGTAGACTTAAGTAGCTGTGAGACAAGAGAAGTGATTTTAGTGTGAATTTGAGGAATGAGAACGTCAGAGAAGTATCTTCTACTAGGTATGCTATATCGTGGATCTGCTTCTTTCATTAGTCGACAAAAACCTGGATCTTCTACTAAACTAAAAGGCTGCAGGTCCACAGCCATCATTTCAGCTATACGATAGGAGAGTGCCTTTGACTTATGGTGATCTAGTGAGTAAGGTCTTTGCCTTTCAAACAAGCCATCCACAGTAGCTTGTCGCTTTCCCTTTCCTTTCTCCTTCACCTTCTCTTCCTCCATGCCTGAAAATTCCTTGAACTGCTTGGGATGTAACTCCAAGTGTTTCCGAAGGTTAGTTGTATTGAATGACTTAGAAGACTTTCCTCCACGAGACACTTTCTCCTGACAAGTACCACACACAGCTTTTGTGTTGTCAGTTACACAAATAGAGAAAAAAGTCCAAATGATACTCTTTTTCTTCCTTTCCGTAGCTGCTTCAGCACTGTGAGCCTCACTGTGAGGCAAAACTTCAATGTCAGTAACATGTGACACTGCCATTTTATGGGCATGTTCATTATTATTTAAAATTATTAATAGTTATTAATATCAGTCTCTTTTATGACTATACCGATATCAACCGATTTTGATAAAAATAGGCCGATACCAATATTTGTATCGGTATCGGTACATCACTACTGCATGGCCATTGTAAAGTCAACCAACAACCATGCAGTGCTGGTATGAAACAGGTGGTGATTACATCTGAACAAATTGGGTCTGATAATGAGGAAACATGCTTGCACTAATCTTTTTTGATCATTATTTTTAATCAATGAATTGCATACAATGTCACATTTAGGTAGCAAAGGGGCAGCAATTGCAAGCTAGATTTCCCTTTACAAATTACATTCCTCCACCAACTGATCTTAATCAACACACACATAGTCAATATTAATACGACAGAGCTTTGCACGAATGTAATCAACAATCGATTTAATCCATTCTCTCCATTCCACCATGGTGGACAGTCATAGCCACTCCCCCCATTGATTATCTGTGCAAGAGCTCTATCAGTGATATACTTACTCTCTTGATCTAACTTGTCAGCTGCAGCATTCTCATTCATAGATTTAAGAGCATCTGACAGTGAGTCAAAGGTAGCTCCTCCTTTACTGTTGGACAACCACTTGGAGAGCACTTCTTTAGAACTACTATATACTGTGCCATCCCTTTCAGTGGCGTCCAGTACGTTCTTGTCTAGTTCTAGACTCATTCCCAGCTTATACCATACTGACATCCGAGGGTCACCACTTCTCTCAAGCAAGCTATGTATATGCTCTAAAATCATATTCAATACTCAGTATAGCCAATAGTTAATGAACATTACCCATATCCTCATCGCTAATATCAGAGCTGCTTGTACCAGCCATTTGTAATTGGGGCGAGCATAAGCTCGTTGGGGCGAGCATAAGCTCGCCCCACTCAGGCGAAGTCTCCCTCCCTCCCTCCGTATGTATGTATGTATGTATGTACGTACGTCTCCAGTCACGCCTATTCTGGTCACGCCTATTCTGGTCACACCCCATGTGTGCACAATATCTATTTAAAAATCAATGATCTAATGCGGTAGCATTCTAATGAAATATTTTCATTGATGTGGGTGTGGTTGCAATGAAATTAAAATGGCACCTACCTTAGCCAATCTTGCAGCAACATAGGACTGATCTCTTGTCAAGACACTTCATCAGCAGAGAAAATTCAAGAAAACACACATAAATCTTCAAGTTTTTATTAATTATGGTTGAATGACAGAATATAAAAGCACTTCAAATGGCTCATCAGAGAAAAGAGAGTCTAAAAGTACTGTGCTTGAAAATATCATAGTAAAATTAAGTTATACTATAAAGT
>NW_003547055.1:19909-24272 GCF_000090795.2 Amphimedon queenslandica | reverse complement strand
TGTGCTTGAAATATCATAGTAAAAATTAAGTTATACTTATTAAAGTTACAACTGAGATTCTTCACTGCTAATAAAGTTAGAAGAGCAAGCTATAAAATTTCCTTGCATGCAAGTCACAAGTTCTGAGCTGCTCTGCATGTGTATCATTCAATTTACAATTTGACTCGCAATTTGACAACAACATTAGCCTTTGTGACATCTAAACATTGTATATTGCCATGCTAGCTTGTGCTCGCCCCTTCAATGTTCTACATTCGCCTAGTAATAAGCACACCGGGTTCTTCTTTATTGGGGCGAGCATAAGCGAGCCCCACTCAGGCGAAGTCTCCCTCCCTCCCTCCGTATGTATGTATGTATGTACGTACGTCTCCAGTCACGCCTATTCTGGTCACACCCCATGTGTGCACAATATCTATTTAAAAATCAATGATCTAATGCGGTAGCATTCTAATGAAATATTTTCATTGATGTGGGTGTGGTTGCAATGAAATTAAAATGGCACCTACCTTAGCCAATCTTACTTGCAGCAACATAGGACTGATCTCTTGTCAAGACACTTCATCAGCAGAGAAAATTCAAGAAAACACACATAAATCTTCAAGTTTTTATTAATTATGGTTGAATGACAGGATATAAAAGAACTTCAAATGGCTCATCAGAGAAAAGAGAGTCTAAAAGTACTGTGCTTGAAAATATCATAGTAAAAATTAAATTATACTTATTAAAGTTACAACTGAGATTCTTCACTGCTAATAAAGCTAGAAGAGCAAGCTATAAAATTTCTTTGCATGCAAGTCACAAGTTCTGAGCTGCTCTGCATGTAGGTATCATTCAATTTACAATTTGACAACAACATTAGCCTTTGTGACATCTAAACATTGTATATTGCCATGCTAGCTTGTGCTCGCCCCTTCAATGTTCTACATTCGCCTAGTTAATTTAATATATTGGCCAGTTGTCCGAAGATGCACTGCACTGCCCTAGGCCCTGAATATGAACTATCTGTTGATTAATGATTAGTGATTACGTTACGTAACTACTAGTAATTGATATCGTGTGACCATTGCCACACCCACTAGTAATTATACAATGCCAGCTCAGCAATATAAATCCCGATGCCGCCCATTGCAGTGTATCTGGTGTCCACAGTATATTGTATGTAGTATCATAGTGTTTAGGTATCTTCCTAAAGTGTTTTGTAAAGTTAAATACAAACAAAAAACTACACACACAACACATAAAGTAAAAAAATCATACCAAAATAGAAAAATAAGTTACATCATTGCTCCTGTAATTATCATTATCTTGTTCATCTATCTACTAATGTATGGGATAAGGTAAGTTATTGTGATGACTGGTAACTTACATGAAGCAGCAATCCTGTCAGCTAATGTAGAAAGAACAACATGATCCTGTTCCCTCAGTATAGACAAGAATGTACTAATGTGATCAGGACAAAGTTCAATTAATAATGTAATATTTCCAATAAAAAGTTCTACTCTTTTTGATAAAGACTGGTTAGTCATTCCATCAAACAACTCATCATACTGAGAAGAATCAATAATTTGTACTTCCTTACAACCATTAGCTATATCACGGAACTTTGCTTCTGAAGTTGAAAGGAAACGTTTCAGATCATTAAGGTGCTTCTTGAGGTCATTATGTGAAACAGGATTAGGAACATCTTTAGTACCAACAGAATGACCAGCATCTATACATTACACGATTGAATAGAACACGGTATGTACATTACTATTATTATACCTGATATATCTTTCAGTGATCTGTTAATATTGATTGTTCTTGGTTTACGTAATCCTTTCAATGGTATAGCATACTTCAGTACATGAACAGTATCAGGATGACTGCTGTCAGCATATATTGATACCAGACAAGATGGAGGAATTGTATTAATGTCAGAACCAAAATTATCTAAATCTCCTTCTTCAATCTATTAAAGCATATAAATAGCCAGCATTACTATTATACAAGTACCTGGCATGGTACTATATCAGGACTAACAGTCCAACCAGTTATTGGTTCATCCTGAGGACCAAACACTAGCTCAAGGCATCCAAAACAAGAATGATCAAATTGAAACTTAAAATTTTGTCTGAGTTCATGCTGACGATATTCTTTTCTAATGAACTACAATAATTCAACACTGATAATAACAGCAATAATATCAATTATGGATACCTGAATCAGAGCATTTAAATCTTTAGCAGCAGCGAATCTCAATAAATCTGGTCGTTCATAAAACACTTGTCCAGCATACACCGTAGCTTCAGGTATACCAGTGGAATGAGTAGATACAACTATAAAAGTTAAAAGTGAATTTGTTACTAATCAATTTCAATATTCATAGGCTCACTAGTTTTAGATTGTGATGTACTTAATTCAGAGTCTTCAGTACAATCCACTGGACCCTTCAACCCGTTCCCTTCTTCCTCTCTATCACTCCTTCCTACTCCACCTGCTTCTCCTTCTTGTCCTCCTGCTCCTTGTCCTTCTCTTTGTCCTTTACCCTCATCTCCTGAGTCATCATAAAAACAATAAAAGAACAATATTCTTTAGAAGTATTATACAACAATAAATCACATACCAATTGTATACTGAGAGCTTAATTCAGCAGATTCTGTACAAACAGCAACATGTGACTGCTCCTTGATACATGTATGCTGCTCACCTTCTTTCACCTGCAACAATTTTTGTCCTTCCCTTCCTCCATCGTCATGCTCTTCTTTCTCCTGCTTATTCTTTTCTTCTTGCTTCGGTTGACCCACAACTTGTTTGTCTTCTTTTTGCTGCTGATGCTCAGCCCCTACTCCTCCACCTGCTCCTTGTCCCTCTCCTCCTGTTGTCTCTCCCTTTCCTTTCCCTCCCTCATCTCCTGAGTCTCCATCTTCCTCTCCATTCCTCTCCTCATTCCCAACTCCTCCATTTTCCTCTTCTTTTATTGCAACAGTAGTTACACAGCAGAACTCACTTCGTTCAATCCATCCATATCTCTGGTATGCTGGAAACTCCCCTCCTTCAATTAGTGAGAACTGGTAAGGAAGACTAGCTGTGTGAACTGGAGCAACAGCAAATTTAAGATACTTGGATAAAGAAGGATCACTGAGATCAATACAGTGTTGCATTTCTATCCTCAGTGACTTGAGGAGTGGACTGGTTGATATTGCATACACTGCACTCACTGGTCTAGTATTATCAGGAAACCTATAAAGGAATTAATAACTAAAATACATGTACATGTATAGTGTGTAGTGGGTAATTTTTTCATGTTATTTTTTTTTTGTTATTTCATGCATCAAAAAATGAAATTCGTTAAAAATTTTTTGTCATAATCATTATTTAATTGTTCTAATTGTTTGAGAGCAAAATTAATACATCAGTAATATTTTCTTCACTAGACACATAAATACTAAATTATCAATTGTTTTCCCTCACAATAATTCCCCACTAACTATACAGACATTACTACATGTACAGTATATGTACTTGAAGTGTCCTCCTACAAGAGCTAGTACTGATACTTCTACAGTCTCTGATGCTGATAGACTATCCTCTGCTACACTAATCCTCAGTCCATACTCCTCCCAGTTCATCAGTTGAGGTTTGTCTCCTTGAACTAAGAACAACTTCTTCCCTGCTATTTGGGACTCACTCAGACCTTCCAAATTATCTGTAGGAAAGTATAACAACTGAAATTATGTATTGTTAAATTGTGTATGTAATTATGGACAAAGATGAGACAATGAACCATAATTCATGTAAAGCTACACTGAATGACAATGTACAGTACATGAAGCAATTTTAAAAATTCATAAACAAGCGTAACAGTGTAAAAAATATTCCTATAATTGATTTCACCACCTTGCAAGAATAACTGGATTTTAGTAGGACTTATAGAGGCTCTCTCTACCTTCTAATGCTTCTAGAAAAGTCTTTAGACAGTATCTCTATGTTCAGGGGCGTAGCTGGGAAGGAAATGATGAGAGGGCATAGAGAAAAATGGCGCGCGAAGCGCGCCGAAAATGTGGCCACACCCCCTTTTTAGCGTTCGTATAGTGCACTAAAATAGCATTTTACGTATTTTAAAAGCATCAAAATCTTACATTTTCAACAATGATTAATGTAAAATGAGTGTTTTGTTTCGTCTACTTCTCATTTCTTGTACATTTACTGCTGTGCAATGTATTATAAATGATTACAAGGTGGTTAATTTATATTACTAGATGGTAGGTAATACATGTCCAGCTATTGCAATGGGACTTCCGGTCGCATTAATTTAATGATATTCATTGGAATTACCATAGCAACGGCAGCTCAGCAATGGTGGATTGATAGGAAGCTTCAC
>NW_003547055.1:14348-16324 GCF_000090795.2 Amphimedon queenslandica | reverse complement strand
GTTGGTTTCAACATAGATACTATATATACCAAGTGGATGCGAAACAGGAAGTAGATTGTACATGAAATTATATTGGTGACGTCACGAGCAGTATGCCTATGCTCTTTTCGCTCTAGCGTAGCCTCTAGTAGAGGCTACGCTAGAGCGAAAAGAGCATAGCTCTAGTGGCCTTGTTTCTCGAAGTTTTGGGTTCTTGGTCAAGTTACTACTTTGCTGAGTTGAAGTAAGTATTATGAAGTCTCTATTAGCTCGAATGACCTGCTGAATCCTTGTTTGCTTGATCACTGGATCTCGTTGTGCTGTAAAACATGGCGGCCCATAGTTCTGACTTTAAACACCTTTTCTCCAATCTGGGGCAGAGTTAGTAAGTGTTATTTGGGTAGAAGAAGGATATTATTGTGTTACATGGTCTGTAACTACTAGCTTTCCACTGCAGTTTTATAAAATAGAAATATATCCATTTTTTAGTTTATTTATGGTCTGTTTTGTAAACGCCTTTTCTGGAAAACTATGCTATTTGAAGAGGTATAATTTTGTATGAGTCTACGTACATGCCTTTTGTACGGTTTGTATATTTTCATAATTATTTTAAAGCTATGTTTCTTCGAAAAAAGTTACTTAATGTCATTGTGATATACCATATTAGAATGATAAAACTATTATTATAATATTATTTTTTTGATGATCAAATAGGGTATGAATATGAAACCAATGAAGCTAAATTGTCTGTTGTTTCTTGTACTGACTCTTTTCAGAAGAAATATAGATTTTTATGAAGTTTTTTATAATTATTGATTTTGCCACCATTTTGGTTGCTAAGCGTATCTAGGAAAAACGTCACATCCGGCGAAAAGAGCATAGGCACATCCTGTTTTGTATCCACTTGGTATATATAGTATCTATGGTTATACACCTCGGTCTCGGTGTATAACCTATACTAATATCTATGATTATAGCATAGATAATAGAGTAAATGAAAGGGATAGGAAACTTCCGTTCGCGGCAGGAAATGCTAGTTACCCATACCATGATAATTTCTCTATTTATAGGAATTTTTTAAATTTTACAATAGGATTTATTAAGAAAATTATCAAACATTATGGAATACTACAACTTCACAATGGTTTTTCTCAAATTGTGTTTATGTCACAAAGTATGTGCGTGCCCTCAAGTGTACAT
Organism: Amphimedon queenslandica; assembly: GCF_000090795.2. NCBI lineage: Eukaryota > Metazoa > Porifera > Demospongiae > Haplosclerida > Niphatidae > Amphimedon > Amphimedon queenslandica. The sequence goes on along the minus strand of NW_003547055.1, from coordinate 15,145 downwards.
CAAGCTTTGCTTTCATATCACATTTAAATGTGCCAATCATTGAACTGTAAAGAAAAAGGTACAAAACGAAGGTCTTTGCAAAAACTTGGAATTGATTATAAATCAGTCACCAAATCTGTCATCAGAGTCATTTATGTTGCGTGCCCTCCGTAATAATGTATAGAATAGTTGGTAATAGTTAATTCTGGAATTACTTCTTTTGTATTCTAAAAAGGGTACAAAACCACAATATTGAAGGTATCAGGTCACTAAATCAAACTTTACCCATAGTTATCAATATTATTTTACTTAAAAAATTAGACAGACTGTAAGGGAGGTATCTGTAATGCCTTTAATTATCATTGCAGAGGATGAACACAAGTCACTTTAGAGTTATGAGTTGAAATAGGACGCCAAACAGTGAAGGAAAAGGCCCGGGAAGGGTAACTTGCCTATGTTGCTAGGCAACCTAATAATCTTAATGAAATAACCCGCCCACGCAACGGAAGTTTCCTATCCCTTTCATTTACTCTATTATCTATGATTATAGGAATGACCTGGGGGCTACGCCCCCAGGTCGTTAAAAATCAATTTTTATTGGAATCAGCTCAAACTTTCTACGCAACATAAGTACATGCATATGCATCAGAAAATGTAATAAAAATTGAATTTTTTTACTTTTTGATTTTGGTAAAATTTGGCCTAAGACACTGTACTACAGTACAGGGACTGTCATCCAATTTTGGAGCAATTTCAAAATTTGTAAAAAAATTTAATTTTAATCGGTATTAACTCAAACTTTCTATACAACACAAGTA
>NW_003547055.1:5807-13970 GCF_000090795.2 Amphimedon queenslandica | reverse complement strand
ACTACATGCACGTTACTAATAGTACAGGTACTAACCTTGTGATGGTACAAGATAGTGNAACTGAATTTCTTTCTCAAGAACTAAAGTATAAAAGTGATAATAAATAAATAAATAAATAATTACATACTTGTTTGTGTTGTTTGCATTTCTTTGTTNTCAGTTTCAATTTCAGTCTCAACTTCATCATTTGAATCTTTTACTAAAAATAATGATGATTATTAAACATGTAAACAGTAGCTTCACAAACAACAACATACCATTAATATCATATTCTTCATCATTATTCATTGTATATTGTCCAGTAGGTAATTCATGTAAACCTACAGTGAATGACAATGTACAGTACATGAATATATAATTAATATATACCAATCAATAATGTCATTCACTTCATATCAAACCTAATAAATATCATTAACAATCATTTCACATGATTTCAGGTCGTAGCATGCTGTGTACCGTACAAGATGATTTATTGGTGAGGAATTAATACTGGCGATTGGCGGTTCTATGAAGAAATCGTCAATACAAAATCAGCCATTTTGTTTCAAACTGAGCATGCTCAATGGCAGATTATGGCACATGGCACAAAATCACCAATACAAAATTCACTCCCGCCAATAAATCATCTCGTACGGTATATGATTTAATGGTATAACCTTTACATATAGACTACATTCATGTACACATACACATACCTGACTCAGTGATAGTGTACATACCTGATGCTTCCTTGTGATCTTTGACTTGCTGTAGTTCTAATTCTTGTTGAAGATCATCAACCTTTCTTTGCAGTTCCCTTTTCTCTCTTAGAGCAACTTCTTTCTGTCTCAAGAACCTGGAGGATGTTTGTTCCTCTTCCTTTAACTTCTTTTGTAGCTCCTCCAGTTGTTTATTTGTAAGATCATTGTCTATAATATAATAATGATTGGAGTATCATTAATAACATACAGCACAAAAAATTTTTGAGGGCTATTTGTAAAGATTAAATTGTGCAATAAAGTTTGTGAAAATCAAATCAAAAATTATACAAGATACCATATAGCTGGAAAATTTGGTGGAGAATTAAATTTGGCAGATTGGCGGTTCAAAACAAAACAGCCAAAATTATAACCATCAATAATACAGTGGATTTTTAATTGCATTCAAACCAGAATTAGAACAGCCTTCTATTTCTGGCAACATGTTGCTTAAAAGATCAAAGTAAACACAAATGTTGCTAACAACATGTTGCATAGTGTATGGAGGCCTTAACATCATTGTAATGTACATCTGATGGACTTGAAGATAAGCTTGGTAAATTACAAATTAGTGAAATTGTGAAAATGTAATCTTCAACAACATGCCATATACCATAAGCCACAAATTCAAACAATGCGTATTTTGTGGGGATCATGTGCACCTAATAAACCATGCCCAAAAAAGTTAACTGACGCCTCACAGATTGATCCAACAGAAGTTTTCACTCCACTTGGATTATTGTGTGATCCGTAAATCCCTCCCCTCCATATTATGTGCATGTATTATGCAGTTTACAGAGCATCCAAGTGGAGTGAAATCGGCTGTAATTGGCAATGATGAGTGGATTCCATGATGAGCATCTGATACTGAAAAAAATGCCAAAATGACAGTATTTCTCACTATTTCAGTCAAGACTGTGGAAGGATCGAGCAGCTTAAAGAAAAGACAAGATAGTAAATTGCCAAATTAAGAGACCCCAATAATGTATTTAAGCAATTTTGATGCAAAACCACCTAAGTTTTGAATCGCCAAATTCTCCGGCTACATCATGATATAGAGATGATAAGAACAAGCATAACAGTGTAAAAATATTCCTATAATTGTTTTCACCACCTTGCAAGTACAACTGGGTTCTTATTAAGACTTATGAAGGTTCTCTCTACCTTCTAATGCTTCTAGAAAAGTCTTTAGACAGTATTTCTATATTCTCTATAATGTTCTATGTTAGTATTTCTAAAGGGACTTTTGTCTGATTTTGGAGCAACTTTACAAATTCATAAAAAATCTAATTTTAATTGAAATTAGTTCAAACTTAAAACGCAACATATAAAACATGTATATGTATTAGAAAAAATTATTAAAATGGTGAATTGTTTACTTTTCAATTTTGGCAAAATTTGACCATGTACTATTATAGTACAGGACTAACCTTGTGATGGCACAACATAGTTGAACTGAATTTATACGGTATAGATATATAAACTATACGGTATAGATACATGTGCATGAGTCCAATTATGATGTACATGTACATGTATAGCCACAAATTCCACCCACCAATCACTACAAATTCCTATACTCCAAATATGGTACCTACTAATATCAACTAGTGTACTCCTCCTCATACAATCATTCATGTGGTCTATCAGTAGATACAGTTCAGAGTACTGGACTAACCTTTACTGATATAAGTACATGTATGTACAGTCTCAGTCTCTTGTAATATCTCAGTCTCTTCTTTCTGTTCTACTGGTACTATACAATACAATTTATTAATAATTATTAATAATAAGTATACCATTATGATCTTTAATTAATGACATTAATCTTTCATTCTCCAGTATCAATGCTTTCCTTTGTTCTAATTATAAGAAGAGGTCATTAACTAGTAATTAATAATATGTGTGGGTGTGTACATACTTTCACTTTCATTTTTAAAATTTTGAATTTCACTCTGTAACTCTATAAAAAATAGTATAAATGAATACCATATAGGGGTTATATTTCACTGGAAATAAATTTTGCGAATTTTGCATTACATGATTAAATTCATGAAATTAAATTCCACAAAAGAGGTGTGGCACACTAGGAAAAATGGCTGCAGAAGGTAGGATTTGCGAAATTTTATACCAACAAAATAAAACCCCTATATGGTAGTATAAAATAATGTGTATATTGAAAACATTGAAACCCCACAAGCTACATAAACATGTACATGTACACACACATACACACATATACCTGATTGCATGGGTGATAGTGTCATAGTCATACTGACCTGATACTTCCTTGTGATCTTTGACTTGCTGTACTTCTAATTCTTGTTGAAGATCATCAATCTTTCTTTGCAGTTCCTCTTTCTCTCTTGGAGCAGTTTGTTTCTGTTCCATGAAACTGGAGGATCTTTGTATCTCTTCCTTTAACTTCTTTTGTAGTTCCTCCAGTTGTTTATGAGAAGTGGGTACGTCTATAATATAACAAGGATGGCAATAAACAATAATTATGTGGAGGCACCATATTTACCCAATTAAAAGCCCAGGTTTTTATTATTAAACAGGGAAAAACGTATAAAAAGAATAAAAAACTGCAAAAAGGAAGGGATTGAACTTACAATCATGATGCTAGTGCATAAAACCTAGCATAAATAAACAAAATTAATGGCAGCATATCCATTTAAGTTTAATATAATAATATGCATGGTATAGAAGTACATGTATATGTGTATGTCACACATGCATACACACTTACCTGATTCAGTGATAGTGTAATCACACTGAATTGATACTTCCTTGTGATCTTTGACTTGCTGCAGTAGTTCTAGTTCTTGTTGAAGATCATCAATCTTTATTTGTAGTTCCTCTTTCTCTCTTAGAGCAATTTTTTTCTGTTTCATTAAACTGGAGGATGTTCGTTTCTCTTCCTTCAACTTCTTTTGTAGTTCCTCCAGTTGTTTATGAGTAAGTTCATTCTCTATAATATAATAATGATTGGAGTATCAATCAATAATTATTATTAATAACATTTATATCACTTTATAACCTGATCTTAATTCTTCATATTGTTCTGTCTTGTGTTTCAAGTCTCCAGTAACTTCCTCCTGTTGTTCAGTGAGTGTTGCTAGTCTCTCTTCATATTCCTTTATAACTGGTTCATAAAATTGTAATTTCTCTTTTGTATGAAGTTCCTTTTCTTCCTCTAGTTGCTTTTGAATACTTTCAACTTTCTCCTGTAGCAACATAGCTTGATCCTCATCCTTTTCTGTTGTTCCTATACTCAATAGTTACATTATGTATTATATTAATAATATTGATGTACCTGCTGGTACTTCAGTTGTTTGTGTGGATGAGTCTTGTTTCTTCATGCTACCATCACCTCTAATGACACTTACTCTGACATACATGTACATGTAATGTGATAATACAGCTGATGATAGTCTCTGTACATCTTTAAGTACTGAATAGCTAGTATCTTGATCAACGATAATTGTAATATAGTCAAGTAGTGATGGAACTTTAAAAAGCTCTTTTTTCAAAAATCGACGAAGTTTCATTTTTAACTCCTCAACAGCTCCTTTATATTCCTCAATAACTGCAATAGCCTCCTCTATATTAAACTCATTAACAAGAACCTCCAGCATCCTAATATCATCAAGTGAACTATTCTCACGCACTAATTGTAAAATACTACGGACATCTTTACACTGAGCTAGCCGAGGCTTTAATCCTTTGTTGTATCCACCCAGTACACGTTTGATATCATCAATGGATGAAGACTGAGGGTTGCTCATCATGATTGATCTAACAATGATAAATGGTTCCTCCAGCTTTAATCGCATCAAATAAAGCTCTGTAGTGACACTCTTAGGAAGATAAATCTTGAGCCCTTCAATAAAGTAATTGATGTGTTGTAAATGTAGATCTATACAAAGTGTACATAAAATAATTCTTACCATTCTTATCATCACTCCCATAAATCTCTCCTATACACCAATCATTAGTTACTGGTATATGTTATAATACATGTACTTACTGTAGTCTCTCATGATAGCTCTTCCTATATCAGCAGTGGCTGTAAATTTACATAAAATATCAGCAAATGTCTCAAGTTTTTTATAATCTTTACAGACAGCTGCCTTTATTTCACCCAGTAGTTCTTCTCCTTGTTCATATTGTGGGACGATACTCTCTTGTATAAGTTCTGCTCCACACAATTCTGTAACCAGCTGATGTAATACAGAAAGTAGAGATTGGTTTAAGGTATAACGAGCAAAAATTCTACAAGCAGGATGAACTGAACAATAAATAAATAAATAAATAAATAAATGATGTATTCATTTTTACATTAAACTCACTCTCCGTATCTATTCTATCAGCTACTCCATTCTCTCCTATTTCCCTCAATGCTGATACCAATGAATAGATAGTAGGACACCTTTAGTCTTCTGTACATCATCAGCTTTCTGTAACCATTTAGTAAGACACTCACGTAGACGCCTCTCAGAATCTTCTTTACTATTCCTTCTAATAGCATCCAGTGTAGTAGAGGATAGACCAAGATAAAGACCAAGATTATAACTGACTCCGTAACCGTGTCTTCTGAGTAATTGAAGTACTTCAGGTAGATCAGTAACTATTAAATAATTTCATTTTAATAAAAGAAATAAACACTGAATTAAATATACTTGTCAGTTGATCGGGAGGATCTACTGGTACAGAAGAAGAGAGAGAAGAAGCAAACTTAGAAGCCATTTATTGAACTGCACGGCTGGGCTGACAATGATCCGGCCAGATCATAGATGGAGATATTAGAGTAAATGAATTTCATTTACTCTAATATCTATGATGCGATAGCGATATCGCAGCCCCACCCACTAACACAAGATGGCTACCATTAGACGATTGTTATCAATTGGCTCCAGATTTACTCCTTCACGTATCTCTAGTATAACCACCACCCGCCATTATACTTTAAACAGAATTGAAGATAAAAGAAATCAAGCTCATTTAGGAGGAGGAGAAGAAAGAATTAACAAACAACACAAAGGAGTAAATGAAATAATAATAATGTTTTTATATACATATATAAATTTAAAAATAATTTTTGTTGTTGTTTATTGCAGGGTAAACTGACAGGAAGAGAGAGGGTCCAGTTATTATTAGATGATGATTCATTCATTGAATATGATTCATTTGTTGAACACACTTGCACTGACTTTGATATGAATACTCCGAAAAATAAGGTAATTAATTATGGTGGGTGTGGTTTTTATATTATTATTATTAATAGATACCTGGTGATGGTGTGATAACTGGTCAAGGATTAATTAATGGACGTCCTGTCTTTGTATTTAGTCAAGTAATGAATTATAATTTATTATTATTATTATTATTATTATTAATAGGATTTCACGGTATTTGGTGGTAGTCTATCAAGTATGCATGCTCGTAAGATATGTAAGGTAATAATAATAATAATGAATATTAATGAACTACGTACATGTACAACATTTAATGGATGAAGCTATAGTAAATTGTTAATGATAATATTATACATTATATAGCACTGGATCTATGAACAGATAATGATAGATCCTGTACTATTAAATATCTATGCCATTTGACTCTCTTGTGGCTACAATGGACATATTGAACAATAGACTCATTCTTCATTAGTAATGCATGTTATGGTACAGTGTACTGGTATCTCTACTAATACTCATTAATGGAGGTAACATTCAGGTGCTGTACATGTAGACTAGCAGACACTCTTCAATGATGTTTGCTTGAGTGGGGCTCACCTGTACTACCCTAATTAATTGTGTTATTATTATTATTATTATTAATAGATAATGGATAAGGCAGTATCAGTAGGTGCTCCCATTATTGGTCTCAATGACTCTGGGGGTGCCAGGATACAAGAAGGGGTGGACTCACTAGCTGGATACGCTGACATTTTCCTGGTTAGTGTATTAGTGTATTAGTATTAGTATTTTTTTATTTGTTTGTTTGTTTGTTTGGTTGTTTATTTATTTATTTATTTACTTAATTATTTTTTTATTAATAGCGTAATGTGATGTCCTCAGGAGTAGTCCCACAGATATCATTAATAATGGGACCTTGTGCAGGTAAAGTATAGCCTCTCTTAATGGACACTCTCTATAGCGTACACCTCCATTTAACGGACAGCACCTAGTGTACCAATTACATTCCTTACTGTATAAAATAACCTCCACATAAAGGACACCTCTGTATAACAGAGACACTTTCAAAGTGTCCATTATATAGAGGCTAGTCTGTAGTTGTAATTGACCAATCAGATTGCTTGATTCTAAGTTTATTAATGGCTTACACTACCAAGTTTATCATCATCATCATCATTATTATTATTATCATTATTATTATTATTATCATTATTATTATTATTATTATTATTATTATTATTATTATTATTATTATCATTATTATTATTATTATTATTATTAATAGGTTGTTTGAATATTAATGCATCAGTTAAAGGTGCTCGGTTTGTTAGGTTCTGTGATACTTTTTGTATTCCACTGATAACCTTTGTTGATGTACCGGGATTTCTACCAGGTAACCATGAGTAATTATAATGTTTCCTGATACATATTGATGTCCTTATGCTGTGTAGAAAGTTTGAGCTGATTCTGACTTCAATTTTTCAAGTTACCGCCATTTTAAGAAAACGCCAAAATTCTGAAAAATACCCAAGGCTATAGCCCATGGTTTTTTCAAAAAATGGCTCTGAAATCACCCCAAATTTTTATTACATAAATAATAGTATAACAGAGACACAGTGTCCATTATATAGAGGCTAGTCTGTACATGTATTTGTATTTGACCTATCAGATTGCTTGATTTATATGGTTTACATGTACTTACATGTAGTACCAAGTTATTTATTATTATTATTATTATTATTATTATTATTATTATTATTATTAATAGATACCTGGTGATGGTGTTATAACTGGTCAAGGATTAATTAATAGACGTCCTGTCTTTGTATTTACAATGTAGTTGAGTAATGAATAATTATTTATTTTTATTTTTATTTTTTATTTATATTTAATTTAGTGGTTAGTACTGAAGTAGTTAGTACTGAAGTTAGTCCATCAGTATCAATAGGTAAAAATGAAGATAAGAATAAAATTAAAGTTGTTTTGATTTTATTGTTATTAGTAGCTCAAGAAGTAATTATTGATGATGATCCAGCATATGGTCAAGGTATACATGTATGAACAAAACAAATTTATTTATTTATTTTTATTGATTGTCTAGTTGAGAATACCATCAGGTCTAATGTCCAATTACTCACTGAAGTTAATCCAGCATACAGTACATGTAATGCTGTTAATGGACACAGTATTAGTAATGATGATGATGTAGTATATGAAGCTGT
>NW_003547055.1:0-2461 GCF_000090795.2 Amphimedon queenslandica | reverse complement strand
CTATCAGATCAAAACAGTATGTTTAATAATGCAAAATTGACTAAAATTGTATAATAATATAATGATAGTAGTAAGAATGCTACAAAGGCCATGGCTGTTAGAGACATCATTTGGAGATGAGGTAGAAGTAGTTCTTCATCTTCCTTAAAAGTATGTACCCCTATAGCACTACAAATAATTATTAGACAACAATCATAAGTTAAGTGAACTGACCATTTCTTAAACTCATCAATAGGTAAGCTCACTAGCTTTAGTCATTGACCAGAGGACCAAGGAAGAGTTTTTCTGTTCCAGAACTTATTTTCCAGAGGACATAATGCAGTACAGAGCCACAGTAGTGATTGACACTTTGTTTGCCACTAAATCCTGTCAGCAGGCACAAGAAACTGTCCTAATCATCAATAACAGACTTTGTGATGCTCATTTCTGTCCCTCCTTTACTTCTCTTTGAACCTCAAATCCTGTAACAACTCATGAAATTCTACTTATCTTTTAGAGGCCATTTTATTAAAATTATATCATGTGATATTAACTAGTTTGCGGTTGTACCACGTGGTTGGAGCAATCTGATTGGGACGCTGACATTCCAGCGCTATGCAACAAAAAAGCCTTGAGTGTCCCCAGACCCTTCCTCCAAAAGCGAAGGGGCGGGGCACGAGACTAGAACGACCAATGAAAATACGAAATGAAAATCCTACTCGTGACGCAAATTCTATTCTACATTGTACTTTTAATGTTATTATGTAAGAATTACAGATCACCTTGCAATGTAGAGTAGAATTTGCATCACGAGTAGGATTTTCATTTCGTATTTTCGTTGGTCATTCGGAATCCTACTTCATCTTGTTTTTTAAATTTTTTATGTTCTTGTTTGTGTTGATTTTTTAATAATATTTCATATTTTCGTTGGTCATTCGAAATCCTACTTCATCTTGTTTTTTTTAATTTTTATGTTCTTGTTTGTGTTTGATTTTTTAAATAATATTTATAGTATTTCTTTAGTTGCAATTGTGATACTTGTAGATTTTACACAGACAATAATTTTCTTTATTATTATTATCATTGTTATAACATTTATGAGAGACAGCATTGAATAGACATGCTGAAGGACAAGGGCGTAGCTAGCATAAGGCTAGGGTAGGCTATAGCCTACCCTGAAGTTCAGAAGTCAGAATTGAAGTTTAGTATTTTACCTATATTGAGTTTCTGCCTTAGTCACTTATGATCAAAGATTATAGAAGTTTAGGGTAGCTGTCTCAACTGGCAGTTACTCACTCAGTCACTTTTGACACAGGCAAACAGAGACAGGAGAAAGAAAAGAAAAACAGCCATTTTAGCACAATTATTATAATTTATTAAGGTGGAGTCTTTAACTTAATTATTAATTAGCTAGCTTAATAAAAAGTTAACTTTAAGTGAAGCCATCACAATGTCAGCTGCAAAGAAACAAAAGCTTTGTGATTTTTTATGTAAAATTTAGTTGAGTATATTAGTAGTCAACCCCAGCCATATAGACTATTTGTACTGAAGATGAGCATGAGGAGATTAAAGGTGATGACCTTGTAAATGATAATTTTGTTGATTGTGCTGCTACCTTGAGTCTTGCCTGAGTCCTCATCTGAGTCTGAGTGTGAAGCAGTTGCGAGAACCATAGATATTAGAGTAAATGAAACTTCATATTGCGAGAACACGCCCATTTTGCGGCCGTAAAAGTGGGCGTGGCCATATCGGCGGCGCGCTTCGTGCACCCTTTTCTACTCATAGCCTACCCCTTCCTTTTTTTCTCCCTACGCCCTTGCTGAAGGAATATCAACTATACTGATGACAAGTGAAACTAATACTAGTCTTGACACAAGTCCTTATTCAAGAATCTGTGAGCTAAGAGTGTCCATCTTCCCTGCTATTCCTGTTCTTCCAGGCTGTTGTCAAGTTCATAATTATCATTGCATATCATAAGTCATAACATTAATTAATAATAATTGTTTGTTTTTTAAAATAAAATAAAATAACACACTTGATAAAACAGTAACATGTAAAATCAATACCTTCTTTTAGCTGGAAACCTCTCCTAAAGTATTGCAGTAAGTTCCAAGCATAGCTTGGTAAAAAAATAACTTGCTTCTTCCAGAGCTGCAGATCTGAGCATGCGCGACCACACCCAAATTTTGGAGCACATGGCAAGCTTCTTTAATTAACAAAATGGCGGCATATAGCTAAGATAGCTCGATCCCAGAGGAGGTAGGACACGGTTGACCTTTGATTAATAATTGCAAAGTTCAATTGCATTCCATTGGTATCACGTGATGCAAAATGGCCAAATTCTTCCACAAGTACCACTTCTAACAATAATTTAGAGCATCAAGATAGAGTCAATGGGACTTTCATTAATTCACTAGAAACTATGATAGGTGCAGTAATTTTTAACATCTTAAACTAGCGAAGATTGATTTATCTGATGAAG
>NW_003547054.1:32870-34530 GCF_000090795.2 Amphimedon queenslandica | reverse complement strand
CCATGTAATAAATTCCTTATCATGCTTGCTGCAATTCTAATGTACAAGTCAATGATATTATGTACTAACATCATCCCATTCTTGGCCTATGTTTGGATCAGCTCCATTATCCAGCAGTACTTTTACAGTCTCATGGTCTCCTCTTCTTGCTAATACAATAAGAGCAATATCTCCTTTCTGTAATAACAAAGTAAATTATACATGTACTTGAATAGCATACTGCATCATAACTACACTACATGCCAATACAACTGTAGCTGGTAATTTTGGAAGGACATAAATTTAGCAAATTTAAAATTTTAATGTCAGCCATTTGCCAAAATCAAAATGCATCATTTTGTATCAAAAATTCACATAATTAAAAATTGTCGATAACAAAAAATTAGCAATTTATCACATATAGCTCCCTCTAAAATTACCAGCTACATGTACATGTACATGTATACAGTACAAGTTAAGCCCTTCATACACTAGACACTAGCAACAATTGTAATTACATGTACTTTGATCTTGTAATCTAAAAATAGAAATCTACAAGTTGATTACAAGATCAAAGTAGCCACAAATAGAGCCAAGCATTGCTTATTGGATATTAGGCTTCAATTCTATTTCAAGCCCCATGTACAATGCTGTTATTAACTGACAGTGAATCTTACATCATGTATGTATAAATGTACAATGTATGTATGTATGTATTTTGTACATACAGTAATCATACTTACATTATCCATTCTGTTTGGATCAGCTCCTTTGGTTAATAAAAGTTCCACTACATGATGATGTTTGTTGTTTACTGCTGCCATCAGTGCTGTAGTACCATAATCCTAATATAATTTAAATGATAAAAATGAATAATTTGCTATTAATAACAATGGGTGTAGTTTAACATGTTAACAAAATGTTAATGGATATGAACTGAACATTATAAAACACAAACATAGCACACAAGCCTATTTGTAAGTGGCTACAACTACAAGCACAAGTGTAGAAATGAAAAAGTTGAATTAATCAAGTAAGGACTGCTAAACTGAGTCACAAAAGCTGCATTGTTCATTGGTGGGTGTCATTTGCAAAATAATACAATATTTGCCATTTAAATTTTATCCATCGTTTTCATACTTGCTGCTAATACAATGTACATGTACATGTATTAATGAACATGCAGTACACATTGTCAGTATACATGTAAATTATACTACCGTATAGCGAAAAATTATCATGGCCCGAAATTCTCGTGGATTTCGCGTTTTTTCAAAATCCTTGAATATAAAATCTGCGAAAATTGATTCAATATGGTTCAAGATAGCCAAAAAGTAGAAAACACAAAAATTGAAGTCACAAAATTGATTTTTGAACGGATCCGCGAAATTTTTGGGCCACAATAATTTTTTGCTATACGTTATGAGGTTCATGTACACAGTGTATATACTATATAGCCTGGGTCCATGCGTATGTTTGGATCAGCTCCATTATCCAGCAGTACTTTTACAGTCTCATAGTCTCCTCCTCTTGCTGATACAATAAGAGCAGTATCTCCTTCCTGTAATAACAAAATAATACTATAATACATGTAATACATTGAATTAATTTTGGATTTCCTCTTTTCCCAATTCTTATACTGCACTGCAACATGAATGTTAAAACTGTTATACACAATGTA
>NW_003547054.1:23762-28790 GCF_000090795.2 Amphimedon queenslandica | reverse complement strand
TTCTTTGCATTACTATAAACTGTCAGTATAACTTACTTCATCTTTAATGTTTGGATCAGCACCATTAGACAATAAAACTGATACAACTTCATTATGTCCTCTTGATGCTGCAATATGAAGAGGAGTCCATTTACGCTAAAAATATAATAATATAATTAAGTCACATACATGTAACATTATTAACAGCATTAATTAGAGTAAAAATCACGAGTGGTGTGGCAATAATTACTACATAACATGTACATGTACATACATAGCAGGAACCCACTATCAGTGGTAGATTATAACAAAGCAGAGAGAGAGGAACAATAAACTAGTAAACACATTGCATTAATGAGACAAAGTGATACATTGGCCTCACTGGAGCAAAAAATACACATAAATTAATAATTTCAAATCTTTCCTGCATAACTACCGTTTAATTCACATTAAAGTTAAATAATATACATGTACAAGTTATTTGATTTGCTTCAGGTTTGCCAAGCTTTGTTTGAAAATTTAAAGGCGTCCGGGCGTGGCTGCAAACTGACAGTACAAGCCCAAGAGTTATCATGCCTGATTCAGGACTGTTGCCCAAATTATCTGATATTAGTACTGATTGTGTTAACAAGAAATTAAAATTTGACAAAACTTGTGACTGACAAAAATTTGGAGCTAGACGGTAGTCCACACCCATGCTAATCACAGGTGAGGCCAATGAACTCATTTACAATATCCACAACTCCACAAGGCACAAGTACATGCATGCATACATGTACTGTACATGCAAACAACAAATTATTGATCAACATAAAATAATTTGTTCACTACTTGTGTACTTGAGTGTATATTGACTTACCCAATTATCCTGATCCTGATAATTTACATCAGCTCCTTGTGATAATAATGACTGAACACTATTAATGTCCCCTTCTCCAGCAGCTTCATACAATTTCTTATTCTACAGTAAATCAAATAAACAATAATAAACACAGCATGAACAGATTAAACTGTACATGCAAAGTGCACAGACTCATAACAGATGCTGCATATGAAATATTGCATTTAAGACACTTACATGTAAGTATACATACATGTAGCGAAAGTGACAAATATTATGCTGTACAATGTACTTGTACATGTATGTGCACTGATTACTGACAAACAAATCATATCATTAATTATAATAACATATGAGATGACCCAGTACGTACATGTACATTGTTATAACAGCTTATTTTCATGGTAAAATATATTTTTGTAAATTTCTTTCTTGCTCCATTGCCAAAATTTAAAATGCAAAATTTTGTATCTTTATTGTCATGTAATTTAGAACCACTACTGTCATCAAGGCTGTAGCTGTACTGTTTTAGAATGAATAATTAAAATAAACTAATTTTTTCAATTAATACTAAACAGTGCTGAGTGCTGCAGTTCAAGCATAGCCATTGTAGTGTCATAGCAGCAAAGGCACTTAAGGCAGCAGTAGGTACCATATAAAAGAAAATTTTGGAGGGAGCTACATGTATATTTGACAAATTGCTAAATCATGATGATTGGCAAATTTCAATTTGGCAAATTTGTGGCCATGTGCCATTGAGCATGCACATAATAGCTCGAAATGGCGCATTTTTATTTTGGCAAATGGGTATCAAAATGCCAAAATAGTCAAATTTAACTTTTTCCATAATTTCCTTCTACACAGTATTAATGAGACTTCACCTTTTAAAAAATGCATATAGTGCTAATTAACTGATCACAATCTTTGTAAATAATTAATAATTATTTCAATAGAAAAACTTCGAATAGTGAGGGGCAAATCCAGAAAATTTCAATTCCGAATACTTTTGGCTAAGGAATCAAATACTAATTCTGAATATTTATTGTTTGAATTCTAGTAGCTAGTTACATGTAGATCATTAAAACAGTTTAAAAGGCACTAAAGTACTCCTTCTAGTCAGTGAAATGATTGACTAGTTAAAATGTAAATTTTGCTGTGTACGACCCAATTACTTAAGCTCTTACATGTAGGTCCTAAAAATCCAAAGTGAAACAGCTGTTCTCGTATAAAATTCTTACATCTGTCTCCTCAAAGGCACAACATGATGTTGCATGCTTACCTAGATATCAGAAAAGTTTTTGATACTACATCTCACAGTGAACTGTTGCTCAAGCTTGATGAAATTTTAATGGCCAAATTTGAATGTGGATTTGAAGTTGTCTTTCGGGTTGGTCCCCATTTGTTAAGGTTCATGGTTACCAACCCTGTAATATCTGCCAGTGTTATCCAGTGTCCCTCAGGGAAGCATCTTGGGTTCACTTTTGTTTACAATTAACAGTAAAAATATAGAAAATAGTAAATTAAAGATAGAAATAGCCAGATGCAGCTCTTCTACGACATTATTTAATAATAATGCAGTTAATAACTACTGGTCTACCAGCTATTATTAATGTTAAAGGGCATGGCTAGGGTGTGGCTTAATTCGGAATAACTTCAAACAATTCCAACTTATTATTTGATATGTTTGGAACAAAGAATCAAATACTCTGGAATTGCAATTCACTAATTTCCACATGCTCTGCAATGCACATATTTCCCCTAATTTCTTTCCTAACATGTACATGTACCATACAAGATGATTTATTGGCAAAAGTAATATTTGGCAAATTTGCCTGTGGAAAGAAATTGGCTGATTTTATATTGGCGATTTTGTGTCACATGCCATTGAGCATGCTCAGATTGAAACAAAATGGCAGATTTTATATTGGCAATTTCTTCATACAACCACCAATCACTAATATTAATTCCTCGCCAATAAATCATCTTGTACAGTATGCAAATACATGTACAATGCCTGTCTTTTGACATTTTGATTATAATGATACTTTACAAAGTTCTTTAAATAAAAGACATATGGACCATAGATATACAGTGTAATAAACAGTCTGCAATAGGTGGGTAATTAGGGGGTTTAGTTTTCCGTCAGCAATCTTGGAGTGCTGGGCAATATTTAAATTTTTTGAATGGATACAATATATGATCAATAAATTGCCTGAAAATAGATTATTGATATCCATTATTGAATAGTTATTTAGCCAAGACCATTAACTTTCATATTACCAATTTTAATATCTCCTTATAAAGTATTGTTCTGGCTTGATATATTCCAGTTACTTATAATATTGTGAATTGTGATACATTGCCAAGCACTACCATCTTGGAGTACAAGAATAAAAAATAAAAATGGCCCATTTATGTACCTATCCTCTTCATGGTTTATATAATCAAACGAAATTGGATTTTAGGGCTTACAATGTAAAACCAAATTAATACAAAGATAAAGGTCTGAAAAATAAACACTGGAGCTTATAATGCTGTTTTTCAATTTTTATGTGGTAAAATCTTGGGCCATTTTCTGTTATGTTTTTAGAACTGAGTTCAAAAAAACTATTAAAATCCTGGACTACACCTTATCTTTGTAGTAAACAAGTTTAAAAGGTTATAAATTAAGCAATTATCTTAAAGTCTGGCTCAAAATAGAGTATATTTCACAATAGAGTATGTTTTGTGTATCAATGAATAGAGCTCTTGCACTGATGGTAATCAACTATAATGGCTATGACAGTCCGCCATGTTGTACCATGGAACCCAAAATTTTGGAGAATTGTAAATTTTGCCAATTTGCCTAACAATCTATTTTGCAACTTTAATTCTCGCAAATTTAAGCCGTCTGCCATTTCATACTAAAGAGGTGCATGCATCTAGTGTGATTAAAAATTGTTAAGTTGTGTTAGAAACAAGCAGCTGCTTGCAAAAATTTGACTGAGCTTTTGTTATTTTGTACCGTAATAATTTGATTTTTGTGGAAGAAATTTTCACAAATCTTCAACAAATTACAAAATTTAAAGCTCTAAAAAATGTTGCGCTGTACGGTACATTGTGGAATGGGGAGAATGGATAAGAAAATCTGAATAAATTCTGCAGTTGACATTCCAGGCTAATGCAAGGTAGGAGATGAAGGTATTGAGTGATAAACTCTCTATATTATTCTACAGCCAAGTATATCTTATCGATGGAAAATCATAATTTGCTTCTATATCTGAATTCGTTCTGTGTACATTCTTGCCACCCAACATGGCAGACAGTCATGGCCACACCCCATTGATTATATCCATGCAAGAGCTCTAAGAGCCATTGTTATTTTTGTACATCAAGATGGCTGACTGAAACCGATGGAACCCCACATATAGAGGATATGCGTGCTAAGTATATTCATTGCAAAATAAATATATTCATTGCATACCGTATTAACTTTCAAAAAAAAATTAGTTCGTTGGATGTCACTTTCCATTGGCAGCAATGGAGAAATGATAGAAAAAGGCTTGGTACCAGGAAACCGCTCTGTATTTCTTGATAGCAATCTTTTCGGTGACTACTAGACCACATTAGATCCTCAGGATGCTTTCTAAGCTTCCGAAAAAGGCCTCAAGGAGGTAGCAAGGCAAGAAAATGTGTTTTCCCCCATTGAACTCTTAATAAACTTGACGTCCAACATGGCGGCCAATTTACCGTGTGGGTTGGATATACAGTACTTAAAAGCTATGAATATACTTAGCACGCATATCCTCTATTGCAGAAGGTTTATACACAACTATACATGTAAATTGGCAATTATAACAATCTACCCAGTATAGTCTCGGGGCCAGAGCCTTCCTTATAAAAGAGCTGGCCCCAAGAATAATACCTACAAAACAATACAAATATTTTTTATCTACTTTGAGCTAGTCTACTTACCAATACTTCAAGGTCAGTCTCAGCCTTAAGACCCCCAGAGCCAGGAGAGCTAGACTCAGTGCCTTGACTACCTTCAAGACTAGTGCTTTCAACGGGAATCGACATTTCATTTACAAAATCTCCAAAATTGTAGTTACACCCACTGGTAGATGCATTAATTAGAGATCCTACATTGAAATTTTTTCCCCTAACTACACTTTAAATTTTTAATGAAATCAAAAAATTAACATTTTTACAAATTTTATACATTTTTA
>NW_003547054.1:12890-21500 GCF_000090795.2 Amphimedon queenslandica | reverse complement strand
TGAAGAATTCTCTTCTTGCGATTTCTGTCAAAATATTGTGTACTACAAGACCTCTTGCCTCATTTTTCAGCAACTCGACAATCCACTGACAACAAGTGTAACAGTGTAAAAATATTCCTATAATTGTTTTCACCACCTTGCATGCAGAGCCGGGCACTTATTAAGACTTATGGAGGTTCTCGCTACCTTACAATGCTTCTAGAGAAGTCTTTAGACAGCATCTCTATGTTCTCTTGCTCTTAGAAGCACAAAAGTTTGTCCCATGTGTAATTCGCCATTTTGTTTGCTGTGACCACACCCACTTACATGCGGGGAGTGTAGGCGGGTGATTGCTAAGGCTTGTTATTTCTCCAATAGGGCTGTGAGGTATTAAATATAATTATATAGGCGGTAGCCTATATGTAGGATTGAGGTTGGTTTTTCAAGATGGCGACGGTTTTTATGATTTTCAAACACTCATAACTCTTTTATCTTAGGTTGTACAGCCTTATAAATGGCTTAGATGAGCTCTCCTTCACTGAGCGATTCTCCTGGTACCTTTAAAGTGGGCTGTAATGTAGCGGGAGCAATTCTGGAGAATAGGCCCAAATTCAAATTTCTGCAAAATTCTTCAGACTTTTTCTTCTTCTTCTTTCATCTTTCTTCTATGCACCGGATAATCTTTTAAACTAGAGAACCGCTCAAGTTGGCTTTTGCATCACTCCTCTGGGCTTGGGTCAAGGACCACAAAGGTGGCTTCAAAAAGAAGCGAGGACAGAGAACAAAATGGAAGACAGAATCCAGCTGCAGACACCGCGTGGGTTTGTGGTTTGACGCCATTTTAATTTATGCGCACGTGATCAGCATGAAATAATTAACATAACCACAGAATCATAACAGATGTAATATTATTAATATTTAAGAAAAAAGAATGGAAACAAGTAAATAAAAAACATTAAAAATGGAAAAGTAGTAGGATTGAATTGGAAAAAAGTAAAGAAACTAGAGGGTATGCAAACTGGTGTGGTAAATAAATCCTACACCACTGCATGATGATAAATTCTTTATAGTGCTATCATGTAGCTGTCCGCATGTGCTGAAATAATTGCAACTCATGCTTTGGATCATATTCTTCATGCCGGCAGTGGTGTAGGATTTTTTTACCACACCAGTTTGCATACCCTCTAGTTTCTTTACTTTTTTCCAATTCAATCCTACTACTTTTCCATTTTTAATGTTTTTTATTTACTTGTGATACCTCGGTACGGTATTGACAAAATATCCCGGTATTACTAAATATAGTAATTTATTTAAAAATACTAAAATAATTAATTAATAATTTAATTAATTAATCTTTTAGCTTTGAATGCTGGCAAGTACTGTACTTAATTTAAGTGATTTTAAAGTTAAAGATAAAAACTAGCCATTGCACTGTGTCTGGCTCAAAATGGTGTCAATTCTGCCACTCCTAATGAACACTTTCACATTGTCAACAACCTCGCCTAGTTGCCTTATGTATCTTTTCATGTATTTTTTATGTGTATTTGGCACTACTAAAGTACTGTAAAAGTACGGTATTGACGGTATAACGGTATTAGTAGTTGATACTATATTAAAAACCTTTGAAACTTAAATATATACCTTCTATATCTAAAAGTAATACCTCGGTATATAGAAATATAGGTATACCTCACAGCCCTATTCTCCAATACAACATGTATAGAAGAAATGTAAGGTGTGACATACAAACATCGCATGTGGGTGAAATCAATTATAGGAACGACCTGGGGCTACATCCCCAGGTCATTAAAAAGCTGCATGAGCACCATGCAAAAATCCCAGCTACCATAGTACCATTGATGTGGTAATTTACATCGTATGTTTGCTATTTTCATGCTCACGTTAAATCTACAAAATATAAACCAATTACTCTAATGTCATACTATAGACTATGCCAAGTACACAATAATTAGCTCAAGCAAATTTTAATTTTTGAGCACATTCCTTTTAAAACAAAATTTTAAACATTTGAAAATTTCTAAGTACATGTACATGTATATTTACTATTTTACCTAAAATTGATTTGATGCTTTTGTAGGCACAAATTTATTATACATCACCACTTTATTTTTATAATCTAAAGTACATGTACTAATGCTACTGTACGTGACTACAGCACATGCATCACTAACTTGAAGAGTAATGCTGGTCTCGTTATTCCAAAAGTTAACATTATAGACTGCTGTCCAATCAGTATACTCTGGAGTGGATAATGACTTATTGTATGATATTCCCATGATGACAAAAGTAGCTTCCTTTAATTGAAGAATAACAATAAATGAAAGGTATTGCTTTAATAACCAAATAAAGAGTTATGACTACCATGCATAATCACATGTACATGTACACATACATGTAGGTGATACCATGTAGTGGGAAATTCCGGAGGGAATTAAATTTGGCAATTTTGCATTTTGATAGCCATTCGCCAAAATAAAGTCCACCATTTCGAGCCATTATACTCATGCTCAATGGCACGTGGCCACTAATTCACCAAATTAAAATTTTGTAGTCACCAAATATTAGCAATTTGCCAAATTTAACTCCCTCCAAAATTTCACGCTATACAGTATACATGCATGTAAGCTATTACATTGAGTATAATGCACATGTAACTGAAAACAGTGCATTAGGAGGCTAACTGAGTTACATGTACATATACTTACAGCAAAGGTCCAGACTGCCATGTAACGCCACAATGCCAGCTTTCCTGAATTATAAAAAATAATAATAATCAATATTGTTAGCTTGTTACATTATCTTACCAGTTATTATCATCATGAGAAGCTTAGACAGCAAACTCCTTGCCTATATAATGAAGCACAACAATATTAACAATCACTCAAATAGTTACCAAACCATAAAAATACGTACACATGTACATACAAGAGCCTATACTTAAGTGATATAATCAAGCTACATATGTAAGCCTATGGTTTTTGAATTCTAAGCCACTTTAAAAACTGACTTAACTCAAACTTCCTACTTCCTATACCATGTAAGACTTAAAGGTAATAAAAATGACAAATTCCTACACTGTAGCTATTTTTGATTATTACCAGAAACTATGGTCATTGGTCAAATTTTTAAGCAAATAAATTTCACTACTCTAATTCTTCGTAAATGGACAGGAAAAATTGCTTTTGCTGATTTTATTTTTGTGACTGCACCTTGGCGAAGTAGGCCTGGCTAGTAAATTTAAATTTCCCAAAATTCTCAAAATTAGCAGAAATTTTGGGCTAATTTTTTTCAGCTAGAATGAATATACTTGTTGCTCAAAAAGGACACTGGGCAACAGTGCAACGCCTTGTCAATTTGCTGCACCTAGACTAGTGTAGTGCATACATTATTATTATTACCTGATACTCTTCTGATAATATTCCACTCAATGGAAAATATTTATTAAACTGTGAATAGATAACAGTTGTCAGTATACCAAGAAGTAGACGCTATAGGCCAGGCAATAGACTACAAATACACACATACAATAAACAGAGAACAGTTCAAGCCTTACCTTGATGGAGTAGTTTTAAAATCAAATAATATACTTGATATGAAATGCTTGTATCTTATATAGCTTATCTGGAACAGGAGGGAGGGCAAGAGGAAGAGAGTGAGAGAAAGGGTCAAGTTACTCAAGTACAATGTACATATTATACATGTACTTGTACTTATTATAATAAAGAATTAAAATCATGCATGGATTACTTCAATCAGTAAAATTTAATTCGTGAGTCATTTGGATAATGATAAGTGCAAGTGGAAATAGTTTCTAAATTTTCCAAGTGGCAGAATTTTACATGTATATTGGCGATTATTGTATACTAGCTAGAAAATTTTTTAAACTAAAATTTTGCAAATTGAGGTTCTTTTGTCAAAACTTTAGTCTCCAATTTGATAGGGTTCCATAACAGCATGCACAGGGTTAAAATTTCACCAACATTTTAACTTGCAAACCTCTTTTAGAGTCAATTTGCTAATTCTGACACTCCACATTTTCCAGCTATACGGTATACGTCATTGGTGATTGATCATGCTCAAAATTAAAGGTTTTATACCACAGTTGCTCATTGACAGTATTCCACAAACATAGCTTATTAATAATTATGACAGCTAGATTGCCACTAGTAAAATTAACACAAAATGTAGTTTGTGGTTCACTATTAACATTTTCCATTTCCACTGACCTGAGGTCCTGATAATATGTTTGCAAAGAAATAACTATAACCAAAATACTACAGAAAAAATGAAGTTATCATTGCTTAATGAATGAAAGGAAGAGGGTCCATATTACCTCAATAAAGGATGGCAGCTCAGCCAAGCACCTTTCCTTCTGTTCATCACTCAGTAAAGACTATTGGTAATATGAATAAAGGAGAAAGAGGAAGAGAAACGGGAGAGAAGTGAGTGGAGGAGTAATTGAACTATTTGTAAATTTTAAAGTATGAGTAACAGGAACGACATACCTTTGATTTTGTGCCATCATACAAATCATGAGCTAAACCTAAAAGAGTAAAAGTATGAAAGACATAATATAAAATAAATAAAAAATTCTATTACAACCACTGGAAACTGTGTAAGAAATTAAAAAATAACCTGTCCACTATAATCATCAATAATACCATACATTGGAAGATAGTGGGGACCATGACAGGGCACTAATTTGAAGAAACCCATCTATATACATTTGTAAAATCTGCACATGCTACTTATGACAAATTTTATACATGCAATGTTGACAAATCTATACCCATGATTATTATTCCCACCAATATTATCCATTATAATAAATCCTCTTCATAAGGTATACCACATATACATGTACATACACACATACATGTACCTATTAACTTCAGGACTAGTACACAATGAAGTATGGTCCAGAATATAGGATGTACTTGATTAGAACTTATAACAATCACATAACCAAACGTCAAGTGACCCTATATAATAAAAAGAGATCCATCAAAGTGTAAGATCATGGTAACTAGCTGTCTTAATAAGCATTCCTTACATTACAACAATGACTCTAGTAATTAAAACTGACCACAAAGCTACATGTACATTGTAATCCAATGTATAGCTAAATTAACATGATTAAAGTACCAAAGCATAATTATGCCAACAATGGCCTTACGCCATGGAATATTAATATTCATACCAGCAAAAAAATTCTACTAACAGCAAACAAACAACAGAGCATATCAGTGTGCATAGAATATAATTGGGCTTTTCTACTACAGTAACATACCATAGTAATAATCCATGTAAGTAATAGAGAGACTTTCCCTTTTCCAAATAATAAAAAAACACAATAGACGAGAATGACATCAACATAAAATGCAAAGAAGCAGACAAGCCTGAGAAAAGAATTACACACACTCAGTAATCAACACATTGTGTATACATTTCTCACCGAAAACATACTGTAGCAAAGCAAACCCACCAGCAGCACAAATAATAGGGTATTATGAGTGGACGATAAATAAATGCCTGCGGGTAAGCTAAAATAGGAAGAGGTCAGTAACTTGCTGATATTATAACTATCTTGTACTTAATAAGAGTCCAAAGATAAAGCGTGCTGCTGGCTCTGAAATGCTTAAAACTTCAGCAATGATCTCTACCACCATGTTGAGTTGCCAAACACACGTGTCGTGGGTGGTAGGTGTCCTGGTGTGGTGAGTAGGTTACTCCCACGTATGTGATTGGCTAGAACTAAACTGATGTACGTGTACCAAAAATTTAATGATGCACATAATATGTATTAGTCTGACCTACAGTGACTAGTCAGACCATACAGTCCTAATATCTATGCTCCCACCATAGATATTTCATTTACTCTAATGTCTATGCTCCCACGTATGTGATTAGCCAAAATAATGAAGAGCATGATGTTGTATTAGTCTGACCTAGTGACCTACAGTGACTGACTAGTCAAACCATACAGTCCTGAGCCTACAATCATTGGAATACTAGACTATAATAAATCAGGACTCATACAAAGAGATGCAGTTGCATGCACAGTAAACTTGTAGTTCTAAACAGCCACTTACATCTTATAGTGCTGGAGTCAGCCTGGGGAATGGTCTGATTAAGGTGACATCATAGACACTTTATGGTGACATATATATATGTACACAAAGGGGAATATTCATTTTTGTTTCCATTGTCCCACTGCACAGGGATATTTATACTGTAAAGAGTACATTATAATTCTAAGTACATTATAAGTCCCCACACTACCTGAGGCTGATTACATTTTGGTATTCATCGTCTAGCATTGTCAGAATGTCAGACAGTTGTGTAGTGTGAAAACTGAATAGAACTGAACTGCACTAATTTGGTACACATCAACAGCAGGTGTACCAAAATGATACTACTAAAATAACAACGGCATATATACACAGAAGGGAACATTCATATTTTGTTCCCATTGTCTATTGCCGGAAAAATTGCATGTGCTGAGAATATTGGAAGAATGCTTTAGCTGGTAAAGTCCTTTAAATTTGTTAATGACTAACTCATTTTTGAACATAATACATAAGCATTAACCAGATTCATTTTGTATACATTTGCCTCCTGCTAAGTGCTAAGGGACTGAGTAGGTCATTATTATTTTAGTTCCTAATGGTCGCTTGCCCTAATTAGGTGGTATATCATTATTAATCAGAATAATTATGGGCAGGATTAACTTTAAGGAAGTCTATAGCCAAGTGTATAGGTATCTGTTGTAGCCATTAAATGGCTATACACTTGGCTAGAAACTCAGAATTAGACATAAGCAAATGAATAATTATGAATTAATGCAGGAGCCCATGGGCTGCAGACGGATGAAATGTATAGTACATGAAATATGAATGTAATTAATTATTGGCCTCGCCTACGCGAGGTATAGGTAGTTGTTGTGTGTGTCTGTCATGGGCCTGCCTGAAATACGGATCCACGCGGATCAAATGCGGATCAGGCTGAAATGCGGATCAACGCGGAACGCTCGCGGATCTGTATTGAAGCACGGAACAACACGGAAACTATACGGATCTTTATGTATCAGGAGAGAAATTTATCAGCTCTATTTGAGTCTTTGATAGGAACTTTATCATCCTTGCAGTTTCAGTACATGTAGGTAAGCTGATGCTTATGATCACTATGTCGATAATATCAGCCTGTGTTTTATGACAGTTGAGATCTATAGATAAGCTGATATCCTCTTGAGCTATTCTCTTCAACTTTTGTAAACATGCAACCATTGCCTGTGATGATGAGAAAACAGACTACTACTAGATCTAACTACTGAGCAGTCAACACACTCAACATTAGCTCAGTGTGCCTTCATGCAGTCAAGAGACAAGTCAAGTTATTTTAAAATGCTATCATGGCTGTACCCCCCAAGTTCAACATAGATGGCAAAGTGGACCATTGTCTGGGAATTCCAGTCTTTGTTTTTTTTACTTTATCACTGTTATTTTCTAATTATTATTATTCATTCTGCATGACTTATAGAATTATTATATTTTTAATCTTTATTATCATTATTCAGCTTACTACTATTATTATTTATTCATTCCATCAATCATTCACAGTCGTAGTCTCTTAATATTTTACTATTAGCTATTGTTACTCATTCATCATTTTTGTGTATTGATTTAATCTCATTGTATTTCCCAATTTCAGTGTACTATATGCTTTGGTTTTATAATTGCAAAATCTAATTAAAGTGAGATGAATGTATAAGAAATATGAATCATGTAAATAAAATTCACTTGATAAGGGATCTATAGCAGTTTAAATAAATTTGTACTGTAAATGGGAAATGTATGTATGAACTAACTTGAAAATTAATGACTTTTAATAACATCAAATAATTTTTTAATTGGAATGGAGTACATTTTATAAAGCTATAAAACTTCCATACACCCGCAATGCCATTATAAAATAGTATGCATTAATGTTATAATGAAGCTTGTATTTCTCCCCTTATCAGTGGTGATTCATAACCAGAAACATTTCACAGTCTGCACTACCTTGTGTATGACTATAGCTGTCTACATAAAAATTCAGAGCATTAATGTGTTGCAATAGAGACAGTTATACTTTCATTTCTCGTGGTAAAATAAAAATTCTTTTGTTATTCCTATTCAATCAAAGTTTGAAATATTCAGTTCATATATCAGCTGCTGCAGCAGTTTGCTATTGTGTTAAAGCTATAATATCACTGTGTCATTAAAAACTTATGAATTTATTATAATTATTTCTTAAAGGATCCATTATAAGATGTTATTGTTCTGAATCACATTCACACATAAATCTTGAAGTTATGGTCAGCTCAAGTAGATACTGTATATAAAAAAGAAACTGTAATCACCCCACCAAAATGCTTCATAGTCTTAATGAAACAATAATCAGCTTATATAGATCTAACTGTCATGAAAATTACTAGCAACTACGTTACTATGAAGTTTTATAGTCTAATTGAAACTACTATATCAGCTCTAACTGTCAATAAAACTGACACTATAGTAAATGTAATCAACGAAAATAATATTATTGACATAGATCTAATGATCATAAACA
>NW_003547054.1:11567-12783 GCF_000090795.2 Amphimedon queenslandica | reverse complement strand
AGTTTCAATAGAGATCCGCGAGCGTTCAGCGTTGATCCGCATTTCAGCCTGATCCGCATTTGATCCGCGTGGATCCGTATTTCAGGCAGGCCCCTAAAAGGCGGTAGGGTACCAAAAGCGGTAGGGTCTCAAAAGCGGACGGACGGACGGACCCGCCCCGCCCGAAAAGGACGGACGGACGGACGGACTGATGTGGACCCGACAGGACCATAAATATCCATGTAAAGGACAATCATTCATGGATAGTCTGTCTTTAAAACATTTCTATACTTGGACAATAAATTTATGTACGTATTAACTATGCTAGGACCAATAGAAGAGGTCATGTTAGCGAAAATGTAACTTTATCAAAATTGCTACTACAGGCTGCATGAAGCATCACAATACTGAACCATCTCTTGAATTCTATTTGTTATTCTTAATAGGAGTTCAGTGACACCATTTTAATGATTTTTCTATATTATTTGGTGCAAGTCTATATCTTCAATCAATATATTCAGAGGAATTACCATTTACAGTGAATATAAGCAGGAATACAATGTAGGCTATAGGATGACTATTATTAAATAAAAACTGCAATTTTTTAGAGTAATAATTATGTTTTGTGTATTACCAACAGCAATCTTTAGTAAATTGGTTGCAAATCAACCTGATGAGACTGTTGACTGATACTTTTATGTAAGTTATTTCATTACAGCTGTATGTATAATATCTATGTTTTAACACTATAAAATTAGGATTATATATGATGTAAGTGAAGTTTAATCCATTGTAATGCCTTGTCATGTCAGAAGCCACTAGATTTTAATTGTAAGTTCTTTTTCAAATTTAAATGTCTACAATATATTAATAGCGGATTTGTATAGGTTATTAAGCCTCATAAATCAATTTTTTTAATTTTGATTCTATTGAAAAATATTTTACTATGACAAAACAAGCAAGTGCTGGTATGAATCAAAATTTTATTTGAATTAATGTTTTGTTGTTCAAATTGAATAGTGTGCTGGCAATGTATTTGAAGAAAAAGGTAGGGGTGCACACACAGAAGTTTAACTTTTCAGACTATACAAACATACTATGAAGTGGTATGTACAATCTTACAAATTTTAGTTTATTATTGCAACAGTTTGTACCCAAACAAGACAGTTCCATTGACTGTGGTGCTTATCTGTGCAAATTATGCATATCTAATATGTTATTGTTAAAATTAATTGAC
>NW_003547054.1:4932-11557 GCF_000090795.2 Amphimedon queenslandica | reverse complement strand
CAGTTTCACATTATATAATACAAGTTCCTCATCACAAATGATTGTACAATCTAAACCAAATTAATACAAATACATTAATTATTATAGTACAGTATTATACCTGTGCAAACAGTTCTTCATTGAAGAGCACATTTTGAGCTGATTTAAGTATCTGCTCCCATGGAGCTAACGTCAACTGTTGCTTATGAAGCTCAATGAAACAAGACGGCAACAAAGAATCAAGAGAAACAACCTCTGGAACAAAAACCACATCAACATGTACACATAGATGACATGTACACTCATGTGATAGTCATGTGACATACCATTACCTTTAGGCCATCGCAATTAGATTTATTGTTTCTCCTTTCCCGCCCGCATACTCCCGCATGCTTCAGTGATATTCTGATTAATCCACGTGCCAGCGGTGCCACATGCATGTGAGGTGAACTTTGGTACTGAGGAGGCCGCTTAAAGAAAGAGGCAAGGAGTACTCATAGAATAAGATCTTGGTTTGTTATGCTAGATTATCATTTATTATAATGTGCAAAAGAGCTAAGTTACCACATGTCACACAAGTACTAGTGAGCCAAAAGCCATAGGGAGCCCTAGTCCGCCATTTTATTAGCCTCTCAGTCAAGTTCAGTTCACATGACTGATCTCCTCATTGTCCTTTGCTTTTACCTCTGACTTTGCACACATTAGCTTTGCAAATTTATGTTTCTGATCTGATTGTAGTGCTCAAGGCTTTCTGAAACTATCAATTAGAGACTATTTTAGCGCTTACATGTATTTTCATTTAGAGACTAATTTAGAGCTTACATGTATTTTCGTTTGTTCTGGCTATAACTGGTTCTTGCTGCTTGATGACTGGCTTCGTCTCTCTCCTTCAGTACCTGACTATCATTCTCTTTAATTATAGTGAATACTGTCAGGTTTGTGCATGCTTGTGTAATGATTTATTGACACAGATGTTTGCTATCTCTAGACTCTCTTGTATTGGATCAAGTATTTTGGTTTACTTGTTTCACTGGCGTTTTATTTCATTAACGGTCAGCCTTCATTATATTTTTAATTCATTCTCTCTCTCTCTCTCTTTCTCTATAACCTTTAGTGTATACAACAGTACAGCAGTCACTTACTTATACACTGATCATTTCTTTATTAACTGCTGCTCATAAGGTTAGTGGATTTTTGATGTGTTTTATGTACTCTACTGTCTTCCTTTCTTTCTCCTTCTCTCTTCTCATTTTTAGTATCTCACTACCAGTGTTTCCCTTATTTGTAATAGTGAATACTGTCAGGTTTGTACATGTTTGTTTCATGATTTATTGACACACATATACTGTACTCTCTCTAGACTCTCTTGTATTGGATCAAGTATTTTGGTTTCACACTGTTGCTTCATTTCATTAACTGTTAGCCTTGATTGTAATTTTAATTTATTCTGTCTCTCTCTCTACATCCTTTAGTGTATATAACAGTACAGCATTTGCTTAGTTATACTCTGATCATTTCTTTGTTAACTGGAGCTCATTTTGTTACGGTTAGTGCATGTTTGATGCATGTTTTATGTACACTTTCTTTCTCCTTCCCTCTTCTCATTTTTAGTATCTCACTACCAGTGTTTCCCTTAGCTCTAATAGTGAATACTGTCAGGTTTGTACATGTTTGTTTCATGATTTATTGTCACACATATACTGTACTCTCTCTAGACTCTCTTGTTCTTGTATTGGATCAAGTATTTTGGTTTCACACTGTTGCTTCATTTCATTAACTGTTAGCCTTGATTGTAATTTTAATTTATTCTCTCTCTCTTTCTTTAGTGTATACAGCAGCAATTTTTACAGTCCTATACACAGTGACCATCTATACTGTTTATTGTCCTATAAACACATTTTATTCCTTGTTTTTTTGGTCAGTGTCTTTATTGATAAATTTGTATTATCTTTTAATATAGGTTCAGTACTATAATGGCACAATTACACATGAACTTAGTTACTACAAGTGTCATGAATGGCTTAAAGTTTTTGATGCCATGGACGATAACACAATTTGATGAGTCATTTACCGTTTTAGAATTTTTTAATGAGACTGTGAAGCCCCGGTTGGACATTGAATGCCTTTTGCTGTCTGCCCTTGTTGGACAAGAAAGACATACGCTTGTGCTTGTTGATATAAATTTGCCACTCTCTGCTCTAGTCCCTGAATATGGTCGATATTTACAGTATAAAGTTCAGTCTACTGACGATGGTGTTGTTACTGCCACTGATACGGATGAGAGTTTTTCATTGTCAGTTCCTGAACCTGTGAGAGAAAGAAATAGGAAAGATGTTTTATATAATCGGATTATTTCATTTTTTAACTCTTCATCAGTTGGCTGGTTACAGGACGAAATCACATTGGCAAATAAACTGTTAGTCACTCTAAGGGATATTTTCTGGCATATTGATGGTCATTTCCATGTATTTGATAGAGTCAAGAAACCTATTCCCTCCATTTTTAATATCTTTACTGGGTTTAATATTCCTGAGCAATCAAAGCATCGTAAGAGACGAACTGGAAATATTTGTGCCGATCAGCTTCGTGGATTTGCACTGGATCTTTCACAGCTTTTATTGGAGTGCTACTGGGAAAGGGAGACATGGAAAGACCTTAAGCCACATTTTGTGGATCTCTTTTCAAGTCTCAGTTGTTATTCTGAGTACTTAATTGACAAAAATAAAAGATCGAAGGAAAATCACAAAAGCCCTACTCCTGTTCGTGAGTTATCAGATCACTTTTCTACACAAGTACTAGAAGAATCAGAATCTGTTCCTTCATCTCTGTCTGCTATTGATAAGCTAGTATCGAGTCAGTCTGTATATGCACATACTTCGATTGATCATCTGCTACCTTCAGAGTCTTTGAAAAAGCACAGACTTATAAATTTGTTGACTGAAAGTGGGCTATCTTGTCGTGCCATGCTTTTGATGTATGCTCCAGGTGGTAGTATCGCAAACCTTCATTTTATGTGGCCGTTGCCACTAGATATTAGTGATGAATCTATACTACATCAGAGGAGTCAATCTACCATTGAAAAAATTAAACTGTTACTCCCTGTCTTTCATACTAGAGCAATGAAGAGAGCAATGTTTGACAAATTTGGCCGCATTTCAAAGAATGTCAAACCTTTTCAGCTGAGGTATTTTTATAAGGAACTTACAGGTATTCTATTACTTATTTAGATTTAATGAATTTTAATCTGTGTTTTATCATTTAATAGGTGATAGTTCTGCTTCATCTACTACTGATGAAGATGTAATAGATAAAAGAATCAAAGAGATTGTGGAAATGGAAGATTATGATATTATTGATGATCTTAGAAAGCATAATGGTATTAGATCAACCCGTTATGATGTTTTTTGGGAGCATTGTAATGATTTTCTGAATGAAGATATAGGATATGTTGTTGATGAGCGTAGACATGGCCAGATCACACATTTGGCACGGGCAATATCAATCAGAGACTTCATCGATCAAGTGAAGGCCCTATGTCCAGAAGGTACACCTATACCATGTGAAGAGTGGGTCAGGTTGCAGTTTTGGCCAAAGACTCCTTCGGCCAAGGCATCATTACAGCATACTGGTCGTTTTACTATGAAGTTCATGATTCAGCAAAGGCAGTGGAGACAGAACCATCCCGACTCACACTATGCAGCTGCTTGTTTTAGATACAAGAGGGAATATGCCCTACAGATTCGCTCTGAATGTTCATTTATATGCCTTGATGACAAGCATAAGATTAAGATCGGTGAACCTGGTTACCCTGTGGCTTCAGCTTTGAGAGGAAAGAAGGTATCTGTACGAAGTGATGAAACATTGGCAGTAGGAGATCACAACTTTACCAAGTTCTCCGTAATACCCTCTGTGATCTTTTCAATTGATATTCCAGATGAAATTTCTGAATCTTGGTACAAAGGTAATTTGTTTATGTTTTGATAAAAGTAATTTGTTCAACTGGTCAAACCAAGCTTTGTTTTCTAAACTTTTTATGTTATAGTATTTTTACAAACTGGGGTGAAACCCCCAGTTTTTTCCTATAATTGATTTCACCCAAGTGCAAAGTTTATATATAATATATATATATGTATATATATATTATGCCCACACTTATATTTCTTCTATACATGTATTGGAGAAATTACAAAATCAATGTGCCTTAGCAACCACCAAACCACGCCCTTTAAGTAAAGTGGGTCTGGCTATGGCAAACAAAATGGCGGCTTACACACGGGACAAAGTTATGAGCATTCTAACAGCAAGAGAACATAGAGATACTGTCTAAATAAAAACCCAAATGTACATGTAAGGTCATGAAAACATTTATAGGAATATTTTTACACTGTTACACTTGTTAAACTGCAAAATTAACATCTTTAGGAATAGCTTTAGTTATATACATGTAGAAGTATTGAGCATAGAATATTAGTAAAACCAACCATTAATTTTTAGCTTACATTGTAGCTAGAAACACTTATTTCAATAAAAATGGACTTCGAGCTTCAGTTCAGTAATAGCAGGAAATTTTCATTGCCAGATAATTTGATTTTCTATCCTAGCAAGCCTTACAAAATATTTTTGTTGATTTTAATTTACATTAATTATTATTATTCACACTGTCATGCCTACTTAGTTTTTAATTTTTATTGTCTAAAACTTCTATTCTAAATTTTGGTCAATGAAATAATCAGAGTCGTAGTTGACATGAGGCATCATATATGTACTAATATTGTTATTGGTATTTTAGTGATTATTTAGTTTACACAAAACAATTGCGATTGGGGGCTGAACCTCAGTTGTTAAATTGAGTGATGTCTTTTTATGAAAAGGGCTTCTGGATTTTAAGCTCTGTATTGTGTTTTTTTTCTGCATAACATCAAAAACTACTGAATGCAGGTGTAGTTTAACTGATAAAAGTCATTTTAATTCAATTTGCAGAAATTTATTGGTGGCCTTTGTTTTAACATTGGGGTGGGGGCTTTAGCCCCATAGCCCTCCCCCTTCCTCTGCCTGTGGTGTACAAATTTTATTAATCAACTTACACAATTATGTTTCCTATGCGTTTTACAGTTAACGTTAATTTTGTATAGCTATGAATTAAGTTATTAATGTCATGTGTTTTAGGTGCTGTTTTTGTGGGAGTAAAAGATCTTATATATGAGCCATCATCTCCATTTCGGCACATGACTGAGCTATACAAAGTTCTTCAAAGCCAATCTTTTTCAAAGCCTGTACTTTTTATATATTCTGACGGAGGCCCTGATCATAGGCTCACCTACATTAATGTCCAGCTGTCACTCATATGCCTGTTTTTAAAGTATAACCTTGATTATTTATGTGCAGGGAGAACAGCACCACATCATAGTTGGAGAAATCCTGTTGAACGTATTATGTCTGTTTTAAATTTGGGTCTCCAATGCGTAGGACTTGCACGCTCTGAAATGTCATCAGAATTTGAAACTGTTATTAGGAAGTGCAGTAATTTATCTGATCTTCGACAGCAATTGACATCATGTAAAGAAGAATTGAGTGATTCTCTTTCTCATGTTAAAATTCGTCTACATAGTTTATTTAGTCGTCTTCAACTTCATGGCAAGGCATTTGAAATATATCATTCAGCTACAAATGAGGAGTTAAGTGAATTTTGGTCTGCACTCATAGCACTAGATTCCACTTTGATGGAGGGTGGCACTTACAGGAAGGACAATATCAGTCAGCATGTAAAAGTTGCTGAATTCATTGAGCATTGCTGCCAGCGATCCCACTATACTTTTGACATTTTAAAATGTGGCAAGTTGACTTGTTCATTATGTAAACCACCCCGATTGCCACTCTCATCTTTTAAAGAGTTAAAACACATACCTCACCCGATGCCCATGGAAGATGGCCACTATCTGCCCTTCTTAGAAGCATTCAATAGTATTATGTCAGAAGAGCACCGTCCGAGTTATGTAGCTAAAACTAAGGTACCGAAAAAGCAAAAGCACTCTCTACCTTTTCGAGGTACAGTACAGCACGTCAAAAATGCTAGTATCATGGTCCAGTGTGCTTTATGCAATATGTGGAGGCTGGTATTTTCTAGATTTAAGCTAGATCAGAGATGCTGCTCACCGTCAGACACTGCAGGATATTTTGGATGACCATGAGTATTCTTGTGGTGCTTCTCTAGCAGAACTAAACTTGCCTGAAGCATTCAGTGAAGTGGAAATAAGGGATCATGAATGTAACGATCCAATTGAGGTGTTGTACTACAGTGCTAAATACTCTCCAATATGCATTTATTGTGCTAAAGATGAAGGTTATGAAAAAGATAATGAGTATCCTAAGTGTGAGAACTGTCAAGATAAACCAACTTTATATATTAAGAATAAGAAATGAAGTGTTTTGTTATTTGTTCATTTTTTTGTAATTAATTTTGTCAATGTTTTGCACAACTTCTTTTTAGCATTACTACTGATAATAACTGAAGTCACTACCTGCATGCAAGAAGAAGCATTGTTATCAATTCAAAATTCAAGGCAACTTCTCTCTAAAATGCACAATGAGGTGAATTTCTAGGTTACATAGATGCATAGAAGGTGGAGCTCATTAAATAGAACAATGA
>NW_003547054.1:0-3980 GCF_000090795.2 Amphimedon queenslandica | reverse complement strand
CACGCCCTCAGCACCTCCCTTTCTCCATTTTTCTAGATACACCACTGCAAACATTGTGTATTATTATTATAAATAACTGTTATCCTTCATATATTCTCTTCTCCATCATAGTTGATCTCCTTGACTCTTGTGGTATGGAGTGATTCCACTGAGACCTTGAAACCAGCATCACCATTGGACGCCGTGTGTGACTTGTGGGCGGATCATATCGATCAAGACCAAAGCTGACCAATTAAATTATTGTGGGGCTGTTAGCAACAAAAGTCACGCAAACAAGGGTGGGGCTCATAGACAAGCAAAAAGAAGAGGAAGCAGTGACCTACAAGCAGATACATTTGAAGCAGCAGCAATTACAGCTTAAGTGAGTTAATTATTATCAGTTACCAGAAGATTATTCGCTTTCTCATAGGTAATAATGGCAGAAAACACCAGTCCAGCTATCACTATGACTTGTGAGGTTTGTTCAGAGTATTACACTGACCCCCTCGTGCTTCCCTGTCTTCACTCATTCTGTAAGAAGTGTCTAATAAAAGCTAAAGAGAAGCAAGGTAGTGCTGATACCTCATTAAAGTGTCCAACGTGTGACACTAGCGTTAATTTACCTGATGGTAAAATTGAAGGCCTCACTCAAAACCTTTGGTTTGAACATAAATCAAAAGAGGCTTCGATCAAAAAGAAGATCCACAGCAGGGAACCAATATTATGCGGCAAATGTCGTGTTAAAGATTCCAGTGATGCAGCTGTCGTGTATTGCTGTGATTGTGGCAAATTTCTCTGCGAATACTGCAAAAATGGTCATAAACGAAACCCAGAAAAAGCCGATCATGAGTTGATTGATCTAGGCAGAGAAGAATCTTTCAAATTGCCTGACATTAAGCATCAGAAATAATGCTGCCCACGACACCAAAAAGCAGAGCTAATATATTACTGCAATAACTGTGAAGTACTGACCTGCCTCAAATGCCTCCCTACTAAGCATAAGGATCACAATATAGAAGATTACATTGATGTAGGAGAAGCAGCACGTAAAGCATTAAAGGAAAGTGTTACTAGTTGTGATGGAGTCATTCCTCCAGTCACTGAAGCTATTGCTAATGGAGAGAAGATGCTAGAGCAGATAGCAACACGTAAGGAAGAAGTAAGGCAGGATATCAAGAAAACGTTTGAAGAGCTTAAAGCTGCTTTAGATAAGAGATGCAATGATCTACTAATGGAGACAGAAGAGATTGCTATCGCTAAAAAAAATTCTGTCAAGAAGCAGTTGGACGGGTTTCGTAAACTGATAAAACAAGTTTCTCATGGTCGTCATCTTGCATCATCAGTGAGTGAGCGTACTGATCCAGGTGAAGTTCTCAGTGTTAAGAAGCTAATCTCCAATCAATTAGAGGAATGCATCGAAGAGTATAAGGAATTACCTCTAGAAATAGAAGAAAATGAAGCAATTTTAACAAGCCTAGACACCACTGTCATGAGCAATGAAATTGGTAAATATGGTGGTGTTTTTAAAGTTGATGCAGATTTTTATTCTGTCAATAGTGGGCAAGCTATTCCTCTGGGAACAGAACAGAAGGAACGGAAATTTAAGCTGACAACTAATATTCCTGTACCTCTAGATAAAGCCTTGCAGCACATTCACACTTCCTTTATCAAAAGTGATGGAAATAAAGAGGAGGGTAGAGTTGATATACATGTAGTTAAGGATAATAACACAGCCATTGTATCATGCACACCTCAAAGTATTGGTGGATATGAACTATCAGTGACTATAAGAGGTCACCATATTAAAGGTAGTCCTTATCAACTGTCAGTAAAAGCATCAAGAGACTATACCACACTAGCTTACCAGAGATCCTTTAATGTGGGGAATACTTGTGGTGTTGCTGTTCATACTAATGGTGAAGTATTTGCTAGTAGTCATTATGGTGGGTTTGTTCAGGTATTTAGTGAGGATGGTACTGCATTAAGAAAGATTGGATCTAAAGGTAATGGTAATGGACAGTTCCAATGTGCTTGGGGTTTATTGCTGGTAGGAGACAGGCTCTATGTGTCTGATCTTAATCTTCATTGTGTGCAATATTTCTCAGCTACTACTGGTCAGTATATTGGTCAGTTTGGTAGTAAAGGTAATGAAAATAGACAATTCTCTACTCCTCGTGGTATGTCTACTGATGGTAAAGGTAATATATTAGTGGCTGATTACAGCAACAAAAGAGTACAAGTGTTTAAAGAAGATGGTACATTTGTACAAGTCATACAATGTGATGGTAATGCAACTGATGTAGCAGTTGATAATGAAGGAAAGATACACGTTAGCATTGGTGACCAAAATCATGTTCAAGTTTTCTCTTCTGATAATAAAAACCAACTTGATACATACAAAAATAACATTAGTTACCCTCAAGGTATTGCTATTGATGACGAAGGATACGTCTTTGTTTCAAATAATAATGGCTGTCTTCATGTATTGAGTCCTGACAGGAAGCAAGTCATCAAATCGATTTCACTCGCTGAAATATATGGTATAGCACTGGATAAGGATGGATATATCTATGTAGCCGAATATCGCAACAGTCGTATAATGAAATATTAAAGTAGTCGTTAAAAACTGCAATAAACTATAAGCTGATAATTATAATTTGTAGTGACTATAGAACTATAGAAACATAAACTTAGACATATAGCATAAATAATTATTTTTTAGAATTTTATTTTTAAAAAATATAGTTTTAAAATACAAAAAACAGCATAAATTTAAACAAAAATATTTAAGCTATTGTACTGTATCCACTCCTAGCAACAGTACTTATCATACAGTAATAGAACCAAACAAAGACAGCTACCATTACTGCTACTGCTCCTATACAAGAAGAAGCAGAAACACCAGATAGACGTTGCAGATTCCACTGTACTAAAACCGGAGTTACATTAACGTCCATCATTATTGTACTTGTAGTGTTAAAAAGTAGAGATATATTCTCCTTTTTGTGTGGGTACTTAGTATGTGTTATTGAACAGGTAGTGTGTTGTGAGGAAACACTGCAGTTCTCATTCAGTCCACTGATATTGATTCTTGTTAGATTAGCTAATAGCCAGATTGTATAACCCACATTTTTAGCAACATACCAACCAATGTAATAGAGTTTGTTAGGAGGTAGATGGAATCTTTTATTTTCTACTCCTGTTTTAGGAAGACAACCAGTTTGAGCAACAGGGTCACCAACTGAGCCATGAGGCTCATTTGGTTTGAAAACTTCATCTAAGTCCGTTTTGTTGTCATACAAAAAAAGTTGCGCCGGGCAACCTGAAATGGCCCCGTTTTCCTGTAACTCAAATCTGAACTTCAATTCGCAAACTGTATTACATATAAGATTGTTTTCACTTCGGTCGTAATACAGTTCGAACCTTTGAGAAAAAGTAGAATTTCTCTTGTCTATTTGCTTTTCAGGAAGCATCACAGGAATGCATGATAACTGAGACTTAGGGATGACATAGACACTTGCTGTAGCTGAGCTATCGGAAATAAGATTCACTTCATTGACATAAAATTGATCGTAGTAGATAGAGGTTACATAGCCATTGTACACACTGATATTCTGAGCATCAAAATGTTGAGTGTTCTTGTAGACGAAAAGAAATGTTAATGCAATGGCAGCCATTATTAGAATAATGGTGACTAGGGTACAGGTACAAACAATGCACCTACATGTAGCTTTGGTCCCTATTAATGAAAAGGTCAAACAAGTAAATTGTAAATGCTATGATAACAATAAAAAATTATAATTGTCCTGTTTGCTAAAGTATACCCATATGACCACCACTTCCTCATGCACCCCTATAAGTTGTCATAACAATGAAATGGGATTGTATATACATGCAGAAATTTCTGTCACATCATCATTCTATTCATCTTTATTAAAATCACATTCACATGTACATATGGCCATAATTCTTAATAATAATTACCGTTCACATTATACTCT
>NW_003547053.1:21344-34633 GCF_000090795.2 Amphimedon queenslandica | reverse complement strand
TTGAAAGTATACACTTCTAGAAAGCCCTAGGAAGTCTCTAAAAGACCGAATTTTGCACAAGATAGAAGTTATAGTGCTGTAACAGAGACCTTGTACCAGTATTCATTTCTCCACCATTGCTCGTTGCTATGGTAATTATTAATTTTTTCAATGAATATCATTAAAAATGCATGACCGCTTATTCTATTGCAATTTCTGGACCTGCCACCGCCCACTTTTGGGTAAATGGCCAAATGAGCAAAAATTTGTTCAACCAGGTGGCATTGTAAAGGCACCATACACTAGGCTAAATATTAGTACCATGAGCAGTGACAACAAGGTTCTTGTAATGTGGCAAATACGGTGGGAACAATATTGCTGACACTGCATGCTGACAATAAAATTAACACCGGACTACTTTTAGTACATGAAATGGGAGCCTATATCATTTGAAAGCTAATCCTTTTGTTTAATTTTGCCTTCCAATAGCTGATGTCTGGTTGGTGTACCTAGGCCACTCTTAACAGCTTTTAACTAATGAGCAGTGCTTTATATTTCTAACCCCTTGTGGAAAAAAGAGTCTAGTTTTTTATTTTCTCGTTAAATATTGGTCGAGACATCAAGATATTGTATTTATTGAATCAGGGTTGAAAGTTCATCAAGTTACATTTGTAAGAAGTTTTTTCTGAACCTTTTAATGTTTATGTTGCTCGCCCTACCTAGAGCGACCTTGTGTTAGCTCTATAAACCATGTGTTCTAGCAACTATGTCAAGACTCTAGACACTCTGTAGAAAGTTCAAAAACAGTAGTAAGATTGTAGAATTTTATATGAGAAGAATTATTATTATAGATAAACATTAATGTGTGTAAGTGTTATCTTTTTGACTTCAGTGAAAGGATCTAAATTCAAAGACCTAAAGTGAAAAAAGGTAAAGCAATACACAAAGATACAAGGCAGTCTAAGAAACGTTAAAAGATAAATTTGAAAGAAAGTGAAATTTTATTAATGATACTGTGTGGGAGGGACAGTGTATTAATGTGTATTGTAGTGCATGTAACTTACCATGACTGTGAGTGAGCAATGTTGACATGTAAGTGAGTGCTCGAGACATGTGAGTAAGTGACGAAGACATGTGACAAAGGGTGTTTGTATTCGTTATACCATATAAGTGGGATAGCACATTAATGTGTATTGTACATATAACTCACCATAACTGTGAGTGAGACTCTTTATAATTAGTCAGTGAAGGAGACAGTGAGTCTTCCTCTTTCCCTTTCAGTTCATCCCTCTCTCTTTACCTCTACAGGTACCTCATAGTCCTCTACAGGTTCCTCAAGACATCTGACTCCATTTTCTGGTAAGTGAGAACCAATTATGTCTAAAGCTTCACTTATTCCACTGATGTCTGTGTCTTGGCTTGACCCAGTCTCACTTAGGTCTCCTCTCAACCTAGCTGTCTCTTGGTCATCTCATTAATGCTGTTGCCATCATCGCTATTATTCATGACAATTTCAATTGATTTTTATTATTAATAATGATGATTATGTTATGGTATTGCTGTAGTATTTATGTTGTATTGTCTAAGTAGATAAAGTGTAGTTTTGTAGAGATAAGTAGTTAATATTGCTTCTGACTAGGTGTTGAGGAAGTTTTTCTTCAGTGTGTTTTTTGCTTGATTATTTACTGCTGATTATCAAAGTAGTATTGTAGCATCTCTAGCTTGTAGTGTTAGCTGTTCTACCTTTCTTCTTGTATAGTACAAGGTCAGTTTGCCTTGCCTTCTTAATACTTTTACAGAGATAGTGATTGTTTAGAGTTTATTGTAACCACGGTAATTTGCTGGAATACCTATCATTGCCATGATGCCACATTTACCTCAGTGTGACGGCCCGTTTGATGTGCTTCGTGCACAGTAATGGTTGCAGGATCTAGTAGCTTTATTCTTCAGAACTTCAAGAAGTATAGTGGCGTCGTTGGCATGAAATGATACCTTATGGTCTTTATAATCACTTGTTGCAAAAAGCTATTTTTTGACTAACAATGCGCAAGTTGACTTATCACCATACCGATAAATTTAATAATGTGCCATAAGGCCCTTTTGTCAATCATGGTCACATGTGTTATGTAAGTCAATACCTACCTACTGATACCAAGATCTCCCCAAAACTCCATGTATTACTAGAGTTAGAAGGCATTCTTGGCAAATAATGTGTAATTTACAGAACAGAGTGAAAGTAATTGCATGGGTGGGTGTTGCATGATGCGTCAATGACACTGTCAGCACTTTTGAGGATGTCTGCGGAGGAAATAGCAAAGTTTCTAAACACAGGGAAGACAGAGGATTCCACTCTTCTCACTCTGCTAGGAGAAAACATCTACTCCCCTATGCAGACCCAAGGTAAGCTACACTATAATAACAAATAGCTACGGCTGCAAAGTGGCTGAATGCTATTCTGGAATATATGAAAGTGAAGTCGAGCATATCAATGGTGTTTGGCCTACTTTTCTAAATTGCAGTTAGTTTCTGGCAATGAAAAGAATTTACGGTAACTTGCTCCACCTACAGGTGGGGCCACACTTTGGCCATATACGCTATCTCATGCCTTGACGTCACTGGCCTTTGCTAACAGAGAAAAATGTGACCCGATATGAGAAAACCAGGCTATATGCTCCAAAATTGAAAATTGACATTTATGGTTTTCTTAATTAAGCAAAGTTTTTCTATCTTTTGGTCCTTCTTCCATGTCATTTGACACTTCTAGTGCTGAGTTATGCTTATTTATGCAACAAGAAGTCTAAACGAATGAAATTGAGTTACAGCCATTTTTATCATTATATCTTGCATTATTTACATGGTACACAACAAAAAGAAAGGTCTGTAAATGACCTCTTTCAAGTTATTTTAGGGCAAACTTGGTATCAAATGAAAGGAAATTTTTTATACAATATATTTTTGGTATAATCTCAGTTTTGATAAGGTACGGCTGTCACAACTTTAAGAAGCCATATCTCTAATTGATAATTCCCGCAGATAGCCTGGTTTTCTCATATTGGGTCACAAATAATAAAATAATTTTGTTTTACAAAATATATTTAAACCCAATAGAAAAAGATCATTATTTGACACTTAGTTAAGTCCAGCATATTAATAATCACTTGGCGAGGGTGGGTGGGAAGTCCATTGATGTGCTAGACTTCACCTTCTTCCTATAATCCAGAATAGCATTGAGCTGCTTCGCGGCCATAGCCAATCTGTAATTATAATTCAGAAGTATCAGTGTCATATCAATGGTGTTGTTTGTAGCTGATAAAACTGCAATGGCAAAAACAAAATTGCAAATGGGGTTTGTAACAAAAATGACATAAGGAAGAATCAGTACTCCAATCCGCTGATTTAAGAATATCCTCTGTTGTAACTCCCCGTGATGAGGCAGCAGAGGCACTAGCGCTCCTAATTGAGTGAGTTTTGAATAAGTTGGTGTCTATGCCAGCTGTTGTCATTACCTCCTTTAACCATCAGGCAATGGTGGATGAAGACACTGGGTTGTGTGGGTTAAGGTATGATACGAACAATTGCTCATTGTCACCGCTTAATTTATTGGTTCTGTCAATGTAGGAACGTAGTAAATGAACCGGACATAGACTTTGATCTTCCTGACAACAAGAAAAAAAATTCCTTGAATGCCCTACACTGCTTAACTGCTTAGCCAAGGCAGATGGAAGAAATATGATACCTTCAGGAGTGTCCCTGTAATCTGCAAAATCAGTTGACCTAGAAGGGCATGATAATGCTAATAAAATTGCAGTATGCAGTTTCAGTATCTTGAGCGATAACAGTAGATTCACTTGATGAGTTTTAAAGTATGATAAAACAACATTTATATCCCAGGTATTTGAATACCTGGGCAGAGGGGGTCAAGATTGGAATACCACTTTTAGTAATCTTGAGACCAGAGGGTGTTGACAAACAGAAACACCATCAATTGGAGAATGCATTGAAGCAGTAGCTGATAATAAGCATTGATATAAATTGGCCAGAAAGTTGACTACATCCTCTATAAGACCTGAAATCAAATTATTTTGCCATTCAGAACACCAGCTGATCCATTTCTTGAACAAGGAGTCGTATGACTGTGAGGTCTTTTGCCTCCACGATGCCAGAAGGAAGTTTGTAGCGTCTCCTGAAAGGCTTTGGTTAGTGTCATGTTGCCTGAGATAGGCCACAAGGCTAGAGGGGAACCATGTCCAGTTGTGGACCTCCCGGCTCTACAGTCATTACCTATCACGAGACTATTTTTAGAGGGAGTGAGGTTACTAACCCAAGAAGTTTGGGGTACCATGGCTGAGATGGCCTTTGCTAGTACCATCCCTATGAGATTCCAGGGTGGGTTGGCATATCCTTTCACCTGTCTCCAATCCTGGAGAAAGGCATCCGTCGCTTCTGCTAGATGATCTGGCCTCCAGCTGAAGAAGCAGGGGACTTTGAAGTTCAGACAGGTTGCAAAGAAGTCCTCCTTCATGTAAAGGAAATGACCCATTACCTTTTGAAAAATCAATGGGTTTAGGGACCAATCTGAGTGATATCTTATCACCCTCGACTCTGTGTCTGCTCGAACATTTTCATTCCAAGAAAGATTCTGCTGTTAAGAGAATATCTCTCTCCAAGCACCACATTCATAGGTCTTGAGCTAGGTGAGCTGCCTGGGCCAACACTGTCCCTCCCAGGTTGTTGATGTACGCTACTGCTGTTTGGTTGTCCAGCAGTGGCAGTACTCGCTTGTTGTCCTGACTCTTCAAGAAGGTCTTCACTTCCAGGGCAGCTGCTAGCAACTCCAGGCAATTGATGTGGATATGTTTCTCCCTCTGAGACCAAGGGCCTGCAGTCTGGGTTCCTTTGCAGGATGCTCCCCAGCCTGTGAGGGATGCATCCGATTATTTGTGGAAATCCGGTTGCCTTAGAACCAGGCTTTCCCCGTTCCAGTGAGACAAATGGCTCACCCACCAATTTAGGTCCTCCCTGGCTGTTTGGGACAGGGGGCAAGGAGCATTGGGAGCTCTGCTCCAG
Organism: Amphimedon queenslandica; assembly: GCF_000090795.2. NCBI lineage: Eukaryota > Metazoa > Porifera > Demospongiae > Haplosclerida > Niphatidae > Amphimedon > Amphimedon queenslandica. The sequence continues at coordinate 29,587 of NW_003547053.1, read as the reverse complement.
AGCTGCTGTTAGGTCGTTCTGGATTCCTCTGCAATAAAGAGGGCCTGGAGAAACTGCCTGTGACACTAAATTGAGTTTCCCCAGTAGGCGTGACACCTCGTGAGCTGTGGGAGGGTCTAGCTTGCTTCCCATTTTTGCAGCCTCCTGCCTAATCTATATTTTTGACCATGCAAACGAAGCTCCAGGGAGTAGGAGTCCACCAAAATCCACAGGAATTCTATCTCCTGGGTCGGCACCATCACTGACTTTTCTGGGTGTATTATAAAGCCCAGATTTTCTAGTAGGTATACCAGTCCCTCCGTGTGGTCTTTTGCTAGCTCTGCTGACTTTGCCAAGACGTAGATATCATCTATGTATGCCACTCGCCTCACTCCCAACTCTCTGAGTAGGGTTAAAGCTGGCTTCAGGGTCTTGCTAATGACCCAGAAAGCACAGGACAGACCAAACGGCAGAAGTGAACTGGCAGAGGCAGTCTAGAGCAGTGAAGCATATGACTGGATTGTGGGACTAGTGGATTGAATAATGAAGAAAGAATCCTTTTTTGTCATGAAATCTCCTCTCTTTATGATATCCCTTAAGGTATGAAAGCCCTCCATCTTGAAATGCTAGGGGACTACGTACTCGTTAAGACTTCTTAGATTTATTACTGGCCTCACGCCACCATCTTTGTTGGGAACAAGGAGCAGGCTGGATAGACCTGTTCTCAGCTTCCTGAGGGGGCAACTCTGTTATAGCTCCCTTGGAAAGCATTTTGTCTACTTCTCCTCTGATGAGGGATTGTTCCTTTGACCTGCTCTGGGGCGTGACAATTGGGTTGGGCTTGTTTGGAAATCTATCTTGTAGCCCATCTAAGATCCACTGATTTTGGCTGATGATCAGCCAGTTTGCATGGAAGAAAGCTAGTCTTCCTGCGATGTTTGGCTCCACCACTACTAGTGGTAAAACCTCCCTGTTTAACATGAGTTGTTTAGTGTTTTTATATAACTCTGAATAGACAAAAAATGACTGAGGATTGACACTTAGTTCCAAGTGTCTACTTTTTTGCATGCTGCCGGTAATGGCCTCTTTTGGGCCAGCTTCCTCTTTCAGACTGGCCACCACCTCTCAGGTGGCAGTGGGGCAGCCTGGTGGAAAAAACTGTCTCTTCTGCTGCTGCAGGTTAGTTTTAGATGATAAAAGAATCTTGACTGCATCTGCTCCAGATTTCATCTTCTCAAAAGCTGCTCCAAACAATTCGAGTGCGACTTCGCAAAACAGATTCTCGTCTGCAAGCCCTGTGATGCTTGGGTTGACATCCTTTGGTACCTTGAGTCTCGTCAAGTGAGACAGGTTAAATGATGCATTTTTTAACAGCCTGATTGCATCTTTTAGCCATGCAGAGGCTTCTTTGAGGGACAATGCTCTCTCAGGCAAACTCTCAGTTCAATGAGACAAACAGCTGCATCAATGGCCCTATAGGATCGTGCATAAAGGCCTGGATCGTGAATAGATCTGCATCTGCAGATTTTGTCTCCTTACTATTAGCAGGAGTTTTAAATAGTGGGTCCAAGCACGGGCATCTAGTCTCCGTCAAACTTGGACATGGGAATGAGCTTTTCAAATTCCTACGTTCCATGTTAAGAAGGGTAGAAGTGAAGGCTGAGACCAGGAAGGCTCTATCCTTTGATAGAGACAAGGAAATGGCAGCTGGAGTTTTCTCCTGGTCGTTGTCCTCCTTATGATCGGACAAGCCTGATGCAGCAGGTAGCAAGTCTTCAAGGTCAGTGTTGCCTTCCCAGTCTGCCCAGTCTCTTAGTCTGTGTGTGTGGGTCACCCCCTTCTTGGGTGGCGGCCTAGCCTTACTACTAAACTCCAGAGACTGGACTCTAGCAGAGACATCATTAATGGAGTCATTGAAGGATGATTGCATCCTCTGCAATAACTTTTTTATAGTTGGTTGGAGGCACACCTTTTCCTGTGACTATGCACAGTTTCGGGGCGCCTCTTAGTCTTAGCCGGGCTCTGCTTGCTGCTGTGTAGCTAGATTCTGACAAAAAATAATTTTGCGAGCTTGAGCTTGAACTCATATTGAAATGGTGTCAGAGTAGAAAAGCGAATGTAGTCAAGGCGTGTGGTAGCTCATATAGCCAATGTGTGGCTTCACCCATAGGTGGAGTGAGTTACCGTAAATTTTTTTAATTACTAAAAACTAACTAAAATTTAGAAAACTAGGCCAAACACCATTGATGTGAGATGAGCCTTCTAAATTATAATTATTAGTATTATATCGTTTTAATTGTTTATACAAAGACATTAACAACTGATAAAAAAATAAATCAAGCAACTATTATTATGCCATAAGATGTTCGGACTGGAAAAGCGATGATGGTGAAGATAATTGTGATGTGATCTTGTTAACAACCCCGAAGCAACTGCACTTCACATCACAACAGAACCTTTCACAGCGCATGGAGCAGCACGAAGAGGAGTATGATGATGAAGAACCACTCATCACTCCTGCAACTAGTAACACCATAGTTGTGTAGCCAGAGGATCTAGAGAGAGCTGTAAATTTGAAAGAGAGGGAGGAAATTGAGGCAATATACTGTAGTGGGTGTTGTGCAAAGAAGTGCTACACACAGTTTGAGAAGGATGATCTGATGAGAGCGCTGGGATTTGCAAGAACTGATGAAGGACCAACTAGAGATGTCTATTCTTGGAACCTGATGTCTTCAACATTTTGTAAAACAGTTAGAGGAGTAGGACAGAGTGTGAATACAGGGGAAAGAAAGTATCGAACACAAAATATCTATAACAATTAATGATTTATTATTTTAAAAAAATAGATATGTAAGAAGCTCTTCTAGTTCATCTGCAGTATCAGAAATGGTACTTACAACAACTTGAGGAGGCTTTTCTTTCAAAATAGAATCAAACCTATGTAAAAGTAATAAAAATATTCTTAAGATAAGTAATTAAAATTTTTAAGTAAGGGTTCATGGGATCACTTGTTGCATTCCATGTCATGCTCTCTCTGTGGAAGGCATTAAAGATGTGGCAGCGTTTTTGGAGAACTATGCTAAAGACTATGCCATTTTACTACCTGGAAGGATACCTGGAGTGAGAGATTACGGAAATGCCAAGCGATTGCCATCCAGTGTGTCTGATGCAGGCAGTATGCTGAGGCTGGTAGGGAACATGCTCTCAATGAAAGTTCCTTTAACAGAATATGGATAGAGTATGTTCCCCACATTTACAGCATCAAGCCCATGATAGATTTATGCTGGACATGCAAGAACAGCACCAAAATTTTACGGAATGCTGAGTGTGAGATTGAGTGTCAGTCTAAGGAATATTTAATATTATTAACAATGTAATTATTTCATATTACATTTAAGATGAAGAAAAATGATACTACATGAACATACAGTACCTTTTCTTCATGTGTTAGGAGTATCTAATTGTATACAAAAAAAAGTAATGTGTATTGTGTACTTATTATTAGTATAACTTACCTTAATAGAGTGGCATAGTGTCCTTTTCTGTTGTACAGATGTATTACTTGATGTGTTAGGAGTATCTAAAGTTATATAAAAGGTGTAAATGTGTAGTGTGTACTTAATATTGGTATAATTTACCTTAGTAGTGTAGCAGTGTCCTTTACTGTTAGACAGTTGCATTGCTTGTGTGTAATTCATAGTAATGTGTATTGTGTACTTATTATTGTAACTTACCTTAATAGTGTAGCCTAGTGTCGTTTACTGTTATACTGTTGTATTGCCTGATGTGTTAGGAGTATCTAATTGTATCTGAAAGATGTTAATGACTATTGTGTACTTATGATTAGTATAATTCACCTTAGTAGCGTCGCATAGTGTCCTTTACTGTTATACAGTTGTATTACTTGTGTTAGGAGTATAGAATATGATATCAAAGATGGTAATGTGTTTTGTGTACTTATTATAATTCACCTTAGTAGTGTAGCATAGTGTCCTTTACTGTTATAAAGTTGTCTTGCTTGTGGTGTCAGTAGTATCTAAAATGTTTGATATTTTCATAGGCAATAGTAGTTGCAAAGGAGCATATTGATCTTGTAAGGTGGGAGAGAGATTACTACAGGAAAGTGTTGAAGAGAAGTAAAGATGTCATCAAGAAGCTGGACGAAACCATTGAAAGGCCAGTGAACCAAGTGGAGGTAGAAGTTCACTATAGGTTTCACTATGCACAACAAGTAAGTCAGTTAATATCCTGACACATCTTCATCCTAATATCAATAAATGCAGGTACATTATCCCACTGATGCATTGCAGCCTGGTCCCATCTACTTCTTAACACCAAGGAAATGTGGCTTGTTTGGGGTTTGTTGTGAAGCATTGCCTAGGCAGGTTACATACCTAGTGGATGAGGCAATGGACATAGGGAAGGGGGCAAGTACTGTTGTCAGCTATGTCCATCACTACATTGAAAAAAAGGCATCAATGCTTGTATGATCCATCTCAATGCTGACAACGGTACTGGTCAAAATAAAAAAATACTCGGAATCAATATTTGGCCTGGAGAGTACTGACACAAAGGAATAAATCTATCAAGATCTCCTTTCTCTTATTTGGGCATACTAAGTTCTCGGTGCTTTCGGCTCATCAAACAGCTTTTTAGGAAGACTGCAGTAGGTTGATTGGAGGATTTTGCTAAAGTTGTTAATGATTGTGCAGTAGTGAATGCTTCCTGATTGGTTGGATCTAGCATAGGAAAGGTTTTTTACAATGTTTTTTTAAGCGTATATACAGGATAAAAACATCCACCATATCATGCTTGAAAAGGATTCACTGCTGCAGGGAGACTTCTTAGCTCATAGATAGTAGCATTAGAAAAGTAAGTTCATTGAGAGATGATGTTACCCTGCCTCCTTCTAATACATTGCCAGAGGTAGTACTACCAAAGGGGTTATCAGCAAAAAGGCAGTCGTACTTACATGAAAAAATTAGGAATTTTTATCCGGACAACAGCAAGGACAAGACATGCCCCTAGCCTTTTGTTGCAAAGCCTTCATCATCAGCCCACCATACACCTGAAGCATCATCTCTGGCAGGGACTAGTATGAGTGTTCCACCAGCTCATAAAAGGAGGAAGAAGCAGCAGTAATTGTGGCCTTGTTGGTCACAACTGTTGGTCTTCCAGATTGTTACACAAAGGGACATGCACAAAAGTCATCAACGATCATACTTTCTTCCTGAAATTCAAAGTCAAACAAATCCCAACCAGAATCGAAGTACTTTATTTGAGAATGAATACTGGTTATTAGGTGAGGAGGTTATTTTAGAGAAAATGCAGTGACCATCCAGAATGTTATTAGATTTTGAATCCACTGGCAGTAATAGAATTAATGCCATTAAAACTAAATAAAGTTTCATCAGAAACCATTGCCGTATTTGTATGATACTTGACTTAACAAAGTGAATGGTAGTAACGCGTTCTTAGTGACTGATGCTGAAGATGAGGAGTATTAGGAAAAGAGCATGCATCTAGGTTGTGTGGGTGGTTTTTCATTGATCAATTTGATTATGTTTGCATTTTAGGTATAGACCTCTTGGTGCTAAATATATTCATACTGTTTGAAATTTAAGCCAAGGGGTTAAACGTAGTTAATTCCCCCGGGGTTGCCTGGGCATATCTGTTGCACATGCTCAGACGCGCATATATAACCATAGTTACTCATTTCAAATGCATTTAGTCGCTATTCTTTCACAGCAGCAGCCACTAGTACCCTTTTTTCTCTCTCGGTGTTTAATTCTTCTTGTGTTTCAGTTTTTTCAAAACTAACCTTCACTTCAGTATGGCGAGTCTAGAAGTTCTGTTGCTGGTAGTTTAGCTTTTCTGGAGCTGGGAGTTCTACATCAAGCTCTTCGTCAACAACATCTACGACTACAAGTACTCCTGCGGGTGGTCAGGCCACCTTGTCAATAGAAGCTTTGATTGAAGTTATCCAGACTATGGTCTGGGATCAAGTTGATGCGGCTTTAGCCAGGGTCGTTCCCGCACCATCTTTAATTACCCCTGCACCACCAGTCTCCAAAGCGTATCAGGTAAACTTTTTATTTGTTAGCTTTATGCATAGTGAGCTCACCACCTTTGGACATGGAGGGAGTGGCTGCCAGTCTTACGACAGGACATTTAGGCAACAAAGAGCAGCAGGTTTAGCACTCCCGTGGTATGAGCTCTCTTCATCTCTCCTCGCCTCAACAGTTCTTTCGGGTGGCAACCCCAAAATGGCTTGCAAACTGTGCAACGATGTAGACCATCTACAAAGAGGCTGTGCTCTTCAGGCGAGTCTGGCTTGGGACTGGCCATACAGCAGATAGCCCTGCTAAGAAGGCGAAGACACAAAAAAATTGCAGGCATTTCAACAGGGGAGAATGCAAAGACAGGAAGTAATATGGCAGGAAGCAAAAAGGGCAATTTTGAAAGCTCATATCTCAGTGAATAGTTTTTTCTGAAAAATGGGAGTTCTCACACGTCATTAAAAAGTTAAAAAGTTTCAGCAATCTTACTAAGCCAATAATATAAATGCCTCAAAAACCACTGAAGTTACTCTTTGAGGTAAGTCATACCAATAATAAGTAATAATACACATTACCATCGTTTATATACAATCAGATACTCCTAACACAAGACAGTAAAGGACACTATGCTGCACTACTAGGGTGAGTTATACCAATAGTAAGTACACAATACACATTAGTACCTTTTATGTACAATAAGGTACTCCTAACACGGTAAGTAATACATCTTCATAACAGTAAAGGACATTATGCTACACTAATAAGGTGAATTATACTTATAATAAGTACACAATACACATTACCATCTTTAATATACAATTAGATGCTCCAAACACAAGAAGTAAAATAACTGTATAACAGTAAGGGACACTATGTTACACTACTAAGGTGAATTATACTAATAATAAGTACACGTAACACATTACTATTTTTTATATAAAATTAGATACTCCTATCACATCAAGCAATACAACTGTATAACAGGACAGGACACTAAGCTATGCTACTAATTGAATTATACCAATAATAAGTACATAATAGGCATTACATGTAAAGTTAGATACTTCTAACACAACAAGTAATACAACTGTATAATAGTAAGGGACACTATGGTACACTATTTAAGTAAGTTATGCCAATAATAAATACACAATAAACATTACCATCTTTTATATACAATTAGATACTCCTAACACATCAAACAATAAAACTGTATAGCAGGAAAAGACACTATGCAGCCCTACTATGGTGAATTATACCAATAATAAGTACACAAGACACAATACCTTCGTTTATATACAATTAGATACTCCTAACCCAACAAGTAATACAACTGCATAATAGTAAAGGACACTATGCTACACTATCAAGGTAAGTTATACCAATAATAAGTACACAATACACATTACTTTCTTTTATATACACTTCAATACTCCTAACACATGAAGCAATACAATTGTATAACAGGTAAAGACACTACGCTATGCTACTAAGGTGAATTATAGCAATATTAAGTACACAACACACATTACCATCTTTTGTATAAAATTAAATACTTCTAACACAACATGTAATACAACTGTATAATAGTAAAGGACACTATGCTACACTATTAATGTGAGTTATACCAATAATAACTACACAATACACATTACTATCTTTTATATACAAATTGATACTCCAAACACATCAAGCAATAAAACTGTAGAACAGGAAAGGACACTATGCTACACTACTAAGGTGAATTATGCTAATAATAAGTACATGTGTACAACAGTAAAAGGACACTAAGCTATACAACTCAGATTATAATAATAATGAGTAGGCAATACACATTACTATCTTTTATAGATACTCCTAACACATCAAGCAATACAACTGTATAACAGGAAAGGACACTATGCTATACTACTAAGGTGAATTATAGTAATAGTTAGTGGACAATACACGACAGGCACATTTGTATACAATGAGATAATTCTAACACAACAAGTAAGATATCTGTATATCAGTAAAGGACACAATTCTACACCACTAAGGTAGTGTAGACAAATTCTTACCATGACTAGTGATGTATTGTGCTACAAAGAATAAAGACAAAATACCTGACGTATTGCCAAGTCTTTTAAGATGTTGAGGGATCATCCAAAACATTCTTCACCTGCAAATTTTGACAATTATAGTTATCATGTTAAACATTACATG
>NW_003547053.1:14376-21334 GCF_000090795.2 Amphimedon queenslandica | reverse complement strand
CACACATTACAAGCACAATTAATGCCTGCTTTGATAAGTGACTGCACTCTAAAGGACACATTAATGAAATCAATGGTTAAAAAATGAACAATAAAATCAGTGAGAAAATGAATGGGAGGATAAATGATACACATCATTATGACTTCTATGAGTAAAGAAGGCCTGAAACCAGGGCCTCCCAAATGAAATGAATGTTATTGCCCATTGTTTTGTGAGGAAAAAACACATACTTGCAAATATTCACCAAAAAAGTTATATTAGCGACATATAAATCATCATCAAAGTACAGTAAGTAGGAGATAATAGAGGGTGAAAACTTGCATATGATGATTGAAGTGAGAACGGGGTACTATAACATGTTCACTTGCAGCTGGTAATATCTTCGTTTGAAATTAATGACCCAGAGAGAAAGAGTTGAAAAGGAGTGGGATTTCTTCTTGTAAATAATTGGTGGTTATTTCAAGCCTCCTAAAAGGAACGAATAGATTTATCAATTCTGGGTAAATAACAGGTATGTAAAAAGAAGATATCGACTTCATTCAAGGGATCAAGGAATCCAATTTCTTTAAGATGCCTAAAATGATTGCCAAATGGTTTCAATACACATTTTTCAATGCATTCGTTATGAGTTAATGAACCTATTATGACACAGGATGCATTGTTGTTATGCTCCCTCACCATGTACCTCCAGACTTCCATGTTTTCCCCTCCTAGGTCTGATCGTATGCGGGTGGGCAATCCATATTCAAAAACACCATTTTCAAAGCAAGAGAGCATTGTATGTGCATGATTATCAGTCGAAGGTTTTAGAAAAACTACAACCCTGGAGTAGCTATCAATACCACCATGAATCACAATTCGCCATCTAATCAGCTTATGATTACCATCAATATGCCAGACATAGTTTGGACCAGGAACATGATATGAACGGCGCCTAATCGCTGGTTTTAATCTGTCACAAAGAAAGGAATCAAGCCTGTGGATTGATGCACGAATTTGACTACGTGGTATACATATGCCTTTTGACCGCAAATGATCATTAATCATTACTTCTCCAGTATCTGGGTGATCAGCCTTAATTTAATACGGAAATAGTAATTCAACATCATTAAGTTGCGTATAAATATTGAAACTTAGTCCAGACAATCGAACTTTTCTGTAAAGAGTGGATGGACTGATGCCAAGAATTAGGACTGTCAGTCCAAAAGAAACCCAGTGCTCTCAAAAACTCTACTTGATAAATGTCAATTGACAACGAAGGATGTCCAGTTCGGCTCCCAGATTCTCGTTCATTGTCTTCCTCCTCCTCCTCTACTTGACTTTCTTCCTCTTGAGCACTCAAAAACCTAGAAGGCCTAGCATTAAATGGATAAATACATCAAGTCAATACAACAAAAATTTCATGTTACATATCTTCTCTAGCTGCGTAAGCTGCAATAATGCCAGCAACAACTCCACAGGCACAGGCAGTTGCAAATAACTGTTCGTCCATTTTTAAATTTGCCACGCCCATAGCCCTGCCTATTAATTTTATTTCTGCCTAACAGTTATATAATGCATTATATATTATATAATGCATTATATTATTATATAATGCATTACAATAACTTTTAAAGTAATTATGCCAGTTTTGACACAAACGGCACCCCATAGACAACATCCGGAATAGCTGCAACATTGCAGGGAAGATGGACACTCTCAGCTCACAGCTTCTTGAACAAGGACTTGTGTCAAGACTAGTATTAATTTCACTTGTCATCAGGATAGTTGATATTCCTTTAGCATGTCTATTCAATGCTGTCTCTCATTAATGATGTAAAGTCGTAACAATGATAATAATAATAAAGAAAATTATTGTTCGTGTAAAATCAACAAGCATCACAATGGCAACTAAAGAAATATTATGAATTTTATTTTTAAAAATCAACACAAATAAGAACATAAAAAATAAAAAAAACAAAGTTATGTAGGATTTTGAACGACCAACAAAAATATGAAATGAAAATCCTACTCGTGACGCAAATTCTACTTTACATTGCAAGGTGATCTGTAATTCTTACATAATAACATTGAAAGTACAACGTAGAGTAGAATTTGTGTCATGAGTAGGATTTTCATTTCATTGTTTCGTTGGTCGTTCAAAATCCAACTTAACATTGCTTTTTCAAATTATTTATGTTCTGATTATTGATCTACATTAATTCTTAGTTAGAATAACATTAATTTAACAATAAAAGTAATAATATAGAACCAAAAATTACAGCCACTAAAACAAGAAGTTACTGTAATGACTCACAGCTATCACAAAACAAACTGTCTTTTCCTTTTTGCTCCATACCAATGCATTGGAAAGGCAACCATTGATAGGGACACATTGGATTGTCACACGCTATCATTAGCACTTCTTTAACATTTCAGAGTAGAGTTTTTCATTTGTCAATGGCTCTTTGTTATCATGTAAACTGTGCATTAGTAGCACTGGAACCACTAAGCTTTAAAAAATCCATTTACCATCTTTCCCTGCTTTTGACTTGTCAAAAGTAACAGTCTCAGTACGCACACATCTCTTAGTCCAAACAATAAAGTCATTTCACTTTGTGCCGTAACACAAGTTGACATTGTATCTCAGTGTAATAAGCATGATAATGATTCAGTACAACAGAACCATTGGAATCTCTTAAGAAACACTGAGACTTGCATGGTAGTCTCTGATGTAGGGTGGTCATCTCTTACAGTGAAAAGACATTTAATTTCAAAAATACGTAGCCCACAACAGTCACAAGTAGCCATTTTATCTGGTGTTTCTTGTAAATATGGATATGCTGGATCTTTGGTAAGGTCTACTTTTGTCACAGGAAATTTCATATGTTCCTTTGAGGTATAGTGTATAGAGTGGTATAGTGTTGCCTTGCTACTTTAAGATCTCTTCCCCATTTTAAAGCTTGAACTTTAGGATTTACAGCATTATTGACTTGACTATTGAAGTTAGGTATAGTTTCCCGTATGCCGTAAGATATCTGAAGGAGACAATTGTTTGCAGGTATTTAACTTAGCAATTTTTAGCGTTTAAAAAAATTGGTAACTTAAGTCCACACTAATTTTAGTTTCTTAATTGAAAGTGGGTGTGGTCACAATGAATAAAATGGCGGCCACCAGCAAGTCTAAGCTTACTTGCAGCAAACGGTCAGCAAGATAGTACTAAACTGCTGTCAAAAGACTTCTCTAGCAGTTAGCATAGGTTAACAAAGCAGATGACAACCTTCTTTGTTCGGTGACTGCTTCTAACAGTAAGCAAGACATGTGGCTGCAGAGTCATTGATGATGCAATAAAAGCAAGATTAATGCAACAAGATCTACTGTATCAGAGTATTTAGACTTGTGCAATTGCTTTTAGTGTAGTAGCTTAGTCCAAAAAAAGGAGGGAAAGGGGAACAAGTGGACAAAAGCATGAACTTTTTTTTTCCTGCTTGGTATTGTGTTTAACTTAAGTTTTAAGGTAGAAGCCATCTAAAAAATAGCTTCCTTTTGTAATTATCACAAAATTTAACTTCTTTTTTAAAGAAGCCAAAAATGTGCTCAGGTGTAAATAAAAGTGAAAAATATGCATCTTGCAGCTGTTTTTACTTACTTTCAGCAGTGCATTAACTAGAATTACAGTCACATGTCATTAAAATGGACTGGAATAAGTGTATTATTTGCCAAAAGTCTACAAAAGAAACACTTAGATGTCCTCTGAATGCCTGTGGTAATATAGAAGACAAGTCACAAGCCTATGACACATTTCTGACCAGTGTCAAAAAATTCAGAGAGCTGAAAGAAGTGCCTGTACAACTTATTTTTGGAGAAGAAATAAATGTTACACAATTAGTCACAAATGAAGCTAAGTGGCATAAATCATGTCATCTAAAATTTAATGAAAGTAAATTACAAAGAGCAAAGAAAAGATCCGTCCTTAGTAGTCCAACTAGAGATAGTATTGAACCAAAACGACCTCGTTTACAAAGACCAAATTTGGAAAAGTTGAATTGTATTTTTTGTGAAACAAAATGATGGAATACTACACAAGTTTATGACACTAGATGAATGTGAGGAAAATGGCTACAGACCTACAGGATACTGCGTTGTTGGCTCATATTCAAGGTGGAGATCTCAAAGCGCATGCAAGAAGCCAAATATCACTTTGATTGCCTAACTAAGATTTGAAACTGTTATTGTACTTTTATTCGACAAAACATCACCAGTAGTTCAAATGACAACAGTAGGGTAGAAGCTAGAGTGTTAGTTGAGGTTATAACATTCATTGAGAACAGTATGGAAAATGGAATGTTAGTTTTTAAGTTTTCTGACCTTCGTCACATGTATGAAGATAGACTACGTGATCTTGGGATATGAATAAAACACATTTTAAAAAGGTGTTATCTCATTGTGTGAATGCTCAAGAGCAAAGTGATGGAAAAAATTGATTACTGGTATTTGATAGTGCAATTCAAGAACTGCTTCTCAAATCTCAAGATTGTACTATTCAAGAAGACACATTAATTTTGCAGATAGCTGCTAATATAATTCGTAAAGAAATTTTTTCCCTGTCTACCAAATGGTTCCCATTCAATTATTCATTTCGTGACGATTGTCAGAGAGAATGTGTACCACACTCACTCAAAGTATTAACCAATATGATAATTACAGGTGGTGATATTCAAGATCAGAACAAAGGTTATTCTCAGGTAATGTGATTTAATTTTCCATAGGCATGTTTAACTGTTGCTCAAACAATATTTTACAATTGCAAACAAAAGAAATCATCTACTTTACACACTCGACACTCCATCAAGTTTGAAACACCGTTGTCTCTTTACCTGGGCTTGAGTGTGCACACACTCACAAGATCTAAAAAATTAGTAATGGAACTCCACCAGTTGAGTTTAAGTGTAAAGCTATGACAGGGTTTTACATGTAAATAATGAGTTAGCTGACTCTGTTTGCCAGGACTTTAATTCAAATGGTGTGGTTTGTCCCTCACAGTTACGAAAAGGAGTATTCACAAATGCTGCCTTAGATAACATAAACCACAATCCATCAAGCACAACAGCAAAAGGATCATTTCATGGAACAGGTAAATTAATTTTTATTTTCTCAAATTTACACATATAATTAGGTATCAGTTTGTTTCAATCACCAACAGTGGTAAACCAAGGCACTTGTCAGGAGAAACTCACTCCTACTGATAGCTCAAAAAAGTATGCACTACCTGATTATTATACTGTAGTACCTCCAGTAGCATTAAAAAGGATGACATATCTGTTCCCAAACCACCTAATGACATAATTGCTAATGATAATAATTTTCTTCACATGGCAGTTAATCAAGAAGAGTGCTGGACTGAAAATTCTATCAAACTGCTGGAGAAGGAAGTTTTAGAAAGTGATGATAAGTTCACTTGGTCAGCATATCATGCTTCTTTACAGAGTTCTTCTGCAATGATTCCTGCTTTGAATCAGCTGTTGCCATTATTTTATGAAAAGGCTGCAACAGCTGCCATGATAAAACATGGTATGGATGTAATAAGAAAAACCATAGAGTATCTGAATCCAGGACAAACACCTATAGTCACCTTTAATGCACCTCTTTTTACTTTAGCCAAGCAAATACAGTAGAATTGGCCTCAAACGTATGGAGAAAATGTCATCATAGCTATGTTTGGCAGTCTCCACATCGAAATGGCAATGTGGAAGACATTTGGAGATTATTTAGAATCATCAGGCTGGACCACAGCATTAACAGAAGCTAAAATAGGTACATGCGGAGTTACAGATTCATTTTGAAAAGCAACTCACCTTATGTGCACAAGACATGCTTACCAACTTAGTGCTCTAGCATTAAGTAAACTACAGCATGATGCATTTCTATTAAGTGGTGAAGACTCAAAGGAAAGTTGGAGAAAAAATGCTATTGCTAAAAGCCCTACTTTTGCTTACTGGGATACAATCTTATGGCTTGAATTGCTTGGTCTTATTTTTGTTCGTGCTCACAGACAAAAGAAGTTTTCATTGTATATTCAAACCCTCAAGGCTATCACTCCTTGGTTTTTGGCACTAGACCATCAAAATTATGCACGTTGGATACCAATTACATACGTGACATGGAGAGCCTTTCATCAACTGTTATTCATGAGTTTAAGGATAATGGCTTTGGGTCATTCAAAAAACACCACATCGCTTTTCTGCCATGCCTATAGATCAAGCACATGAGCAGAATAATGAGCTGGTAAAGGGGTCTGGAGGAGTTGTTGGTCTTACAAAAAACCCATCAGCATTTCGACCGTGGATGACATCGGGTCCAGAGCAAGCTCGACCCATTAAAGAATTTGAAATGCAATATCTTCATTAATGTAATTACAACCAATATCACCATGAAGAAGGATTTCAAACACAAAAAACATTTAAAGAAGAAACTCAGAGGCTAATAGAAGCAATCAATAAAATGGGTAACCCCTTTAATGAAGTTTCTTCAGATCTTATAAAGTTAGACTCACGAGACATCATGGATGAATCAGTTGTGCACACAGTTCGCAATATTGAAGAGCTAGGTGTAGACCAATTTAGCACTTACCAAAAGTCAGTTATATTTGATTGAACAGTATCTATTAATGAAACCATTAAGAAAAACTTACTTGCACTTTTCAGATGTCCAGTTCACAAAACAAGAAACAAACAATCAGGAAAGATATCTATGTTAAAGCATGACGTTCAATTGTTGTCACGCTTACACACAAAAAAATGATGTGTTATTTTAGCACATAAAGATATGTCATATCGATGTCCCAGATTTTAGCACATTACACATGTGTTACTTTAACACACTATTAGAGCTGTGCTATTATTACACGTCAAGTGTGTTGAAACAGCACATTGATCTCAGTGCTTACTGCATGGCATTTGACACACTTAAGTGTGCTATG
>NW_003547053.1:0-10865 GCF_000090795.2 Amphimedon queenslandica | reverse complement strand
TGGTTCAAGTGTGTATGTGTTGAAACAGCACACTTAGTGTGCTGTTTTAGTAATTTAGCACACCTACAGGCAAAACAACACAGTAAAATGTGTACCAAATAACACACTAGTTTTTTGTGTGTATACATTGTCATGCAGCATAGAAATGCAGACATGAATATATATTTTAAACATGAAAATCATCCATATCCTCTATCACTGTCAGATCATGGACGTCTTCGTTTTGGTAAAAAATCAGACCTTTTGAATATTTTGACTGATTCCATTAATCATACTGAACCTCCTTCCTTCTTTGACATAAAGGTATTCAATGGTGCTGCAGTGGTGCATGTCATTCAACCGCTAGTACATTCGAAGAGTATGCAAAAGATGTTTTCATCCACTACATAAATATGCAACTTGGCACAGCCACACGTTGTGACTTAGTGTGGGATTGCTACAAAAAAGACAGTCTCAAAGAAGCAACCTGGGAAAAACGAGGGAGAGGAGTAAGGCATAAGGTTGAAGCTAGAAGTCAAGTTCCTGAAAATTGGTCTGAGTTTTTACATAACTCTTCAAACAAAGAAGAGCTCTTTACCTTTCTTTCTAAAAGCATTCAATCAACAGAATGGGAAGGAGGAAAAGAAATACTTACTACTTTGGGAACTGCAGTGTTAACTAATATCACAAGTCAAGCCACCATGTCTCTTTGCAATCATGAAGAAGCTGATACACGATTATTTATTCATGTGCTAAATGGAGTTGCAAACGGTGCCATAAATTGCCTAATTCGTACAGTTGACACAGACGTTGTAATATTTCTTGGCATGTTTCATCCATTGTTGGCAATCAACCCTGCTTGTAATGTATGGGTAGCATTTGGTATTGGGAAGAACTTTCAATACATTCATATTAATGCAGTATATGAGAAGCTTCGTGAGGAAAAAGCGAGAGCTCTTCCTTTTTTTCATTCATTCGCAGGATGTGATACAACATCAAGCTTTTATGGAACAGGTAAAAAAACTGCTTGGGAAGCTTGGAAGTGTTTTCCAGATGCCACCTCATCATTCATTTATATGCAGTCAAATGCTTTCACTACTTCTACCAATCCTGATACTATTTAGTTCAAACTTTTGGAGCATTTTTGTGTTGCTATGTATGACAAAACTAGTTCTCAAAGCTCTGTTGATGAAGCACGAAAAGAACTCTTTTGTCAAAAGAATAAAATTATGGAATCTATTCCTCCAACACAAGATGCATTGCTGCAACACACTAGACGTGCAGCTTACCAGTCTCAAATATGGTCTACTAGTGATGAACCTCTCCAAGACATACCTAGCCCTGAAGGGATAGGTTGGACAAAAGAAAAGGATATGTGGCAACCTGTATGGATAACCCTTCCTGTGTCCTCAAAAGCTTGTTTAGAATTAGTGAAATGTGGATGCAAGAAGGGATGCACAGCAAGATGTTCGTGCAGAAGGGTAAACTGGAAATGTAGCAGTTGTAATTGTGACAAATAAATAGCTATTATTGTCAATGAATTTGTAAAATTAATTATATTCATAGCCTAAAAAGTATTAAAAGTTAAAAATTTGGAACACTTTATTTTTGAAGGTGGCTCCTATCTCAGAATTGATATACATCACATAAAAAGCTAATTTAAAAATTTTCACTCTTTTGTCCACTCCTTCCCCCTAACTACTGTCATGCAACTAGACTATTTGCTTGCTCAGACATGTAGATCACAGCACATAACCTATAACTGCTTAGGCTCACCCTATTAATTCATCTAGCCTGGAAGTTATTAATACCAAATAATCAAAAACGCTAAATAAAGTACCAGCCAAATGTCAGTTTCATGAAAATCACTAAAACAAGTACACACTAATAATGGTCTTCTTAAGGTACTATGCATGTGTGACACAGTAATTTTTTCTTTTCTATAATTAATCCACATTTCTGACTTGGCTTGTTCTGTTGTTGCTTTGGCAAGTTTTTTTTTCCTGCGTCTGTGTGCCTGTGAAGCTTATGAAAGTCCTACAACATACGTCATGAAGGTTTGCAGCGGTTACGCTTACTTCATAAAGATCCATCAAAACTTGTGGTAGGTCTGGATCCAAATCACCCATATCAATGCAGAATAAATATGCATTTAAAATCAAAAAATACAATAGAGTTTAAGAATAAGACTGAAATTACATGCACTTGTGTCATCACTGTCTTTCCATAACTGCACATCATCTCCTATAGCAAAAATGTCAATGATTATTGTCATGCACAAAGCAGCCAACTGCACCATTGTACTAGATTCTTCATCACATAAGGTTGTGTCACAATCGTCTATTCAATACTCTAAAGTTATTTTAATAAAGGTACTTATTGTTATATAATGAACAATATACATACCTTTTATTGACAATTGCTGACAAGGGAAGCCTGCCTTCACTATAAACACAGCAGTATTGTGGCACACTTTGTGTAGCTTCAGCAGTAATACTGTTTCAGTGATTTTTGGGTTACAATCTAAAGTATTTCTCTGTGGCTGAGAGACTGCTCCCTTCTTTTCTAAATCACTTGCTAGATTTTGCAAAGTTAATTTCAATGCGAGGCTTTATAAATGTCTGAAGATACAAATAGATGCAAAAGTACATCTAAAGCCAAACACATACCAATGTAATAAAAGATAGATTCCATTACATAAACATGGTAATGAGGTGCATGTCTTTGCAGCATTCCCAAGCGGATACAAGCCTCCACTTTGAACAGTATTCCACCACAATTACAATAATGTGAGTAAATCATTATGATTTATATAAATTGCCAGTTTATCCAACCATACATGTGCAGTGCCCTGTTAAAATAGTGCCATCTTCTGACAGCTGTCAAAGTTTTAAGAAATTTTGTAGTGTTTTGTGCCAGACAAACCTTTTCTTTCAAAACACACATCAGGAATACAGGGAAAGGAGAACAGAAAACAGTCTGAACCCACCCACTATAGCAATGCCAATAAAATATTCATGCACATACAATTGTCAGTTATTATTTATTTTATATAGAAATTATATGCATTTAAACTCTTGTATGCCTTCATCTTCTTAGTATATGGCCCTGGGGTTTCTATTAAATAGCTATATTATGCACCCATATTTGACTGCAGGACACAGGCTAATTATCAACCCAACCATCAGGTTTTCATAGGGATCCATGCTTGCTTCGTATTTTTTCTCTGATATCTCCATTTTTTGTAAATATCGCTTCCTTTCAACTTCTGGTAGTGTAGAATTGTGGCAAGGTACCATAACATCAGCCAGGCTACAGTTATCATTGAGTTTTACCTGGACAATACCTCCACAATGATGCAGGTGGATGCCACTTTTAGTAATTAAGTGCAACAAGTGTTTTGAATACTTACGGAATAATAATCACAGGATAAGTATGAAATGGAGCTGTTTTATTTTGCTCTAACTAGTACTACGAGTGGAATTAGGGAGTTATAACAGATGTCAATAGCAAAATGTTATTAGAAATGATTACATTTTCAATGATTATTTATAGATGAATCTGTTACTAATTTTACTATAACTAGTAGAACTGTGAGAGGAACTAGAGTTCCTATAGGCGCCTTCAATAGTAATACAATTACACGATAAATGGTTGTAGCTTCATTGATTACTTTTGTTACTAATTATGCTTCACTGTTGCTAGTATAAGAGGTGTGAATGGCAATGAGAATTAAAGTGGTGACATTTTCATAAATTATTTTTGATGATTCTGTCTTAAATACTAGAACTTGGGAGAGGAACTAGAGAGGGTATAAGAGCTGTCACTACTAGTTATATAAAGATCATATATAGGTAGTTTATTTCATTATGTTATTTAAAAACGAGTAACATAGCACAATTCCCATTAGAGAACAACATATAAAAATTAAATACTGAATGATGTTATAAATTACAGAGGCTATACAGTTTGATACGGGAGAGAGAGGAAGGGAATTTGATTGAAGAAGGGACAGAGTTCCCGAGTTTGATTACAGAAGGCAAGAAAGGGTGGAGGAGAGAGGAAGATTTACAAAAAATAGGTTAGAGGTTGCCTTTATTGCTGGAGCAGAGAGAATTGGTGAAGGGAGGAGCAAGGATTAGGGGAAAAGATGGACAAAAATTGAGGTTTTTTTTTAACTTGAATATAACACTATCTTAGATTACGTTCAGTGGTGACTGAGGAAATGAAGGTTAAACTGAGATTGAAAGACATGTAAGGTGAAGACCAAGATGTGAAGGCTAAGCAATGGGCGACGTGTTGGACTGACTCAGAAGAGGATGCTACAGAGGGTGAAGAGAGTCCCAAACAACAGAGATATTTTCTAAGATGGGACAAACTATGTTGGTGTGACATCTAATGAGTGTGGACGAGAAAGAATGGTGGTAGAAATTTCAAAAATAATAAACCGAGGAATTTTCTAGCCTACTTTACAATTGTGTGAATGTGTAGGTACCAGAAGACAGTGGTGGTAAAAAAGTAGTTCAAAATATTTAGAAGTAGAGACTCATTCAACTAGGCTAGAATTTAGTTGAGGAGGGGGAAGATCACCAAATGCAGATTGGTGTTTGTGTGAGAAAATAATATACTTCGCTTTGGAGCAGTTTAAGGATAGATGATTCTGAGAGATTCAGGCCTGGAGTAGATTGACATCTACCTTAAACTTTGACCAGTCAGCAGACTTGTTTCCATACTTTTATTGAATTTTGTAACATTATGTTTATTCATCTTAATTTCCTAGGTTTAATACTCCATTACAGGATATTTCAAAAAACTTCTGCAACACTGTATTAAATACAGTGTTATTGCAACACCTGTAAGGGTGTCATGGCTATCCTTTAACTTTGACACAAGTTGTAGTGTTGTAGTAACACCCCTCTTTCAATAGAACAACACCAAGCTAGATTGATTCAATACCCCAATAGTAAACAACACCCAAATTTGTGACACCCACGAGTGTATGCCAACACCTCAGTTTTAACAGTGAAGATATTGATTTTTGGCATAATGAAGTAAACATACCACATCATAAAAGCAAGGTTTTCAAAAATTCTTATTTCTTATAAATACCGAAATCAGAAAGTAAGTGTGGTAGAAAAAGTTTTAAAATTGTGCTGTGATTTAATTTTTACTAAGACTGTTTTATGTATTATTGAATGTGGCATGTAATTATATAGGTAATAAATTTTTCGCAAGGTTCTAGTCTTGTAATATTAAAAACACAATAAAACTTTCCAGATAAAAGTTATTCGAAATACCAGTGAAATTCATAGTTAAAATGAATAATTCATACGACATGCACAGAAAGTACATCTATTGAAGCTATCATAACACTTTAATTTGGCAAGCACTCTGAATTTTTCAAAAATTCAGAGTCCTCTTATAAGCACGAAGGATTGCTAAAGAATGAGTATGTAACACTAATTATAATAGACAATATGAAACCTCTTAAATTGTTTATTGGTGGTGTAGCTGGAACGGTAAATCATTTTTAATACAGGCAAAATAATGCCTAGTGGATCACATGGCATTCAAAAAGTAGTGAAGTTAAGTGTGCCACAGTAGCACCAACAGGTATAGCCGCATTTAATGTAGGCCAACTAAGAATACATAAATTATTTTAGCTACAAATAGAGCATGAGGGAAAAACAGCTGGATATTGGGCTTTGAATAAAGAAGCTAACAAAAGGGTAAAGAGTGACACTTAAAATTTAATAATTATAGTAGTAGACGAGGTGTCATGGTATCTAATCTAAACTTATCATGCTTACACATGCCCTTAGTAAATGTATTTGCAACTAAAGAATCATTTAAATCCAAAATTATATTATTTTAATGTCACATCTTACATTTCCCACAAGTTGATTGTAGACCAGTGATTACAAGAAACGGGTAAAAACAAGAAGTGGCGCAGCAAGTGCAATTAATGTATGGAAAGAAACAGTAAAAAATGAAGAATGGTAAGTGAGCCACAAAAAGAAAATACTTGAGCTAACGGCTGCCAGATGAGCTCATTATGACTTATTGTCCAGTGCCTGATTGTCCAACTTCGCTCAAAGTGACAGTAGTCTTGATATTTTTAATATCTAGTGAAAGAGTTTGGCCTTTTTTAGCATTGATAACCTTTGTTTTAAGTTGGCTTTAATATGCTGATTTCCAATCTTATATAGTGTTTTTCTTTAACTCTTGCCTCTTCAAGTGCTGTCCTGCTTTGGTGACTTGGTAATCACATCAATCTTTTTGAGAGAGAACTTCAGATTAGCCTCCCCTTTCTTTTCTATTGTCAGACTTCGTTGTTCCTTCCCCTGCAGCTAAGTACTTATTTGAGTCATCATTGTCTTCTCTGGTAGTTATTTGTCATCTTTCAATCCCTTGAGTCTGCTACTTCTTTTATAGCAATAGTAAAGTAAATGCAAAAAGAAAGTAAATGACTAACATTAAGCACACGCTGTCTTCGTTTCTGAGATTTATTACACCCAAGTGTGTTTTGATTGCCTCTTTCTTTATGATTCAGAACTTTTTTACTACACTTGGATTGAATGCAAATTGTTATATCTACATCTTACATGCAAGCAATAATTTTAATGATTGATTCAATTTATAGGCACTTGTTTATGATGCTTACAAACGGATCAGAGATTCCAAAACAATGGAATTTTGAAGCTAGATAAAAGTAATTTCTAATTTTATCTGTCCTGTGACAAAAACTATTGTGTACTTACATGATGTGTCAAACGATGAGTTTAACAACACAACGAAAGTTGGTTTACTAACAGAATGATGCATTTATCCTAACACTGAGTCCACAAGGTTTGAAGTTATTGTTTCTTATATCCTGCCCATTCCTATTTCCATCAAACCATATGTGATTCTATTACACCTGTAATAATGATATCTACTATATTACAGATGAATGGTTTATCATGTCCTTTCGGTCTTGAAGCAACTGCTTGCAAACATCTCTCCACCACATTTAACACTTGTGAGAATCTGTGCTATGCACTTGCTTCCCTTGCTAGAGGAAGGCCTTTACTCCTTAGAAGATAATATCCTCAGCCCTTAAGGAGCAAAGGAGGAAGGTAATTGTGGCTCATTTGTACAAGCTGTACTATATTTCTCCTTCTGTGGACTGTAATTCTGGCTCTTTCTCTGTTCTTGTCTTTGTTTGTTAGCACAATCAAATTATTGTCAAAAAAATTGTATCACGTGGTTAATGAATAATCAGTTATAATAATCACATATGAATGCATGTATAACATTTCCCACACTCCCCACAGTTGACCATATTTCGTTGGTCAACTATCTCATGTTATACAAATAAGGAATAATAAATCTCACAATAATAAATAAAGTTGAAGAATGATACAATAAACGATAATGAGTAAAAACATTATTAGCATAACATACTTTATTGTCATCAAGAAATTGTAATCGACAAGCCTGCATTCGATTGAGGGTCATTTGGTTCGTAGAGCGAGTCGATCGACGGGGGTGTAATACCGGTAGGTACGTCAGATGTAACATTAGACGAGTCAGACAGCTATCAGGGGGATCTTGTTGTGATACCTCAAGAGGGTATAGTTTCTGCAGTGGTCTCTTGAGCCTTCTATTTCAATCCTTACAAAAGCTCCTCTTATTGTGCCATCACTGCCAACAATCAATTCCATTATTCTAGAGAGTTTCCAAAATCCCCGTGGCTTGTCCTCATCATGCACTAGTACAGTGTCTCCAACAGCAGGAATACTACTGTTCCTGCTTCCGTTACTATATCTGTGTGCTTCCTTCAGCTCAAGCAAGTATTCATTTGTCCATCTCCTCCAAAATCCCTGAAAGGTTTAAATGAGATGTTTCATTCGCTTAGTAAAAGCTGAGGAGGTAATATTGATGTCTTCTGACTCTTCACCATAGTCTGGAAGACTGAGTGATCTACGACCAAGTAGAAAATCAGCAGGTGTGAGATGCTCTTCTAGATCTTCCGTTGATACAAATGACAGTGGTCTGGAGTTTAATAGTCCCTCAACTTCCGTGATAGCAGTAGATAATTCATCAAAGGTCAGTTTAGATTGCCCAACTGTCTTTCTTAAACGTTTCATTGAGCCCACCAACCTTTCAAACATGCCTCCCCACCAAGGGGCCTTCTCTAAATTGAATTGCCATTCTATACTGACTCCTAACAGGTAATGTTGAGTAGCAGGATGTTTTAAGATGGCAAAGAGAGCTTTAGCTGAGGACTTAAGGTTTTACTGTTATCAGATACAATCAAGAATGGAAGTCCTCTTCGAGAGGTAAACCTTTTCAATGCTCTATTAAATGCTTGAGCAGTCATATCCCAAACTAGCTTTAAGTGCACAGTTCTCGCAATGCAGCAAGTGAACAAGCAGACCCAGACCTTTTGAGATAATTGATGGTTCCTTATATATTATGGGCCTGTGTAATCCACGCCAGTGTAAGTGAAACGTGATTTTTGGTCACTCTAAACTCTGGAAGTTTTACTGGAAGGGTTGCAGCAAATGATCTCCCTTCATATTTCCTACAGATGGTACAATGGTGTAATATCTGATGAACCAACTGTCTTCCCTCACAATCCAGAAACTTGAACGAATATCAGTAAGGCACCATTGTGAGACACTCTCACATGAGCATTCATAACCACTAGTCGAATGAAATGGTGCTGATGGGGAAGAATTACTGGATACTTTGCAGAGAATGACACTCTAGCATTCTCTATTCTGCCACCACATCTCTACACTTGGTTCGCATCCCTAAACAGCTGCAGTTTATGATGCCAGAGTGTGAAATCCTTCTCATCAATAGTACTCTGGGCTACTCATCCAGTACACCTTAGCCTCCATGATATCATTAGTAGAGATCTTAGATTGAATTATGACTCCCTTAAATTGCTGAATGACCATCCTTACAATAGAAGTGACTTGTAGAAGGCACAAGAGACAACTAAATTGATGAATGGGAGACATAGTATCAAGAGTTAAGAAGAAATGAGCATCTCTAGACTTCACTTCACTGAGACAATCTGTTGGAACTTCCTCTTATTCATTACTGACAGATGATGCTGGCTGGTGAATCCAGTCAGGTCCAAACTGCTGCAGCATGCTCTTAGACAGCTCAAGTGGGTTGATCCCTCTAGATGGAAGGTCAGCAGGATTATTAGAACCAGGACAGTAATACCAATACTCTGACTCTGGGTGAACTAAAGCTCTGACTTCATGAACACGGTTCTGTACAAACTGCCTGCATTCCCTCTAGACTCTTTTGATCTAATACAAGGCTACCTTGGAGTCTGTATAGCATATTTTGTTTCCAAGCTTCAGTTCTGAAGACAGGGCATTTTGTACAGTACTGTCTAGTCTGGCTAGCAAAACAGATGACAGTAACTCTAGCCATGGTATTGTCAGCATTTTATTAGCAGGAGACACTCTCGTCTTAGATGCAACAAAATTAGATAGGCAGGTGTTGGTACATAAATCACAGCAGCATAGGCCTTCTGAGAAGCATCGCAGAATCGAACTAGTCTCTATGTACAGGAGTTCCTCTCATTGTTACCAAAGTATTGTCGGGGAATAAATATTGTAACAGGTAGAGAGTTGGACTTCCATTTCTCCAAGAGAACACCAGACAGGACTTCGTCCCACTCACATCCTTCCTTACAGAGTTCCTGAAAGAGGATCTTGAATAAGACAGTAAATGGAGAAATTTATCCCAAAGGATCATAGAATCTTGTAGCGACTCCTACTGTATTCCTCTTCGTGGGCAGGGGTTCTGTTAACAGTTAATGTATAGAGCTGAAATCAAAGACAATGGTGTCAAATGATGCGTGCCATCACACTCCCAATACCTTCTGATGTCCTGTACTGCTCACTCCTAGAGTAGAATCAATATAAAAGCAATCTTCCTGCTTTATATTTGGGCCTGAGACTGCATCCTTCACCTTCTTCATGTCTCGGTCAAACTTGTCTCTCAAGGTAGGTGAATTGGTCACAAACTTCCTAAGATTGAAACCTCCCTTGACAAGTAGACATCTCGAGAGTATTTTTACCTCAAATGCCTTATCCTCATCATCTGTACCAAGACTAATATTGTCTACATAAATGGATCTGCTTATTAAGTCTACAACTTCTGGATGTTCAGAGCGGTACTTGTCAAAGTAATGCTTCAGTGTGGCATTGAGGAGAAAGGGACTGAATGATACCCAAATACCACTTGTGTCAACCGCATAATGATAGGTTCAATATGCTCCTTGTTGACATCACTTACGCAGAGGAACCTCAGTACATCTCTATCCTCTGGTGAGATGGAGATCATTAGAAAAGCCTTCTCAATGTCGGCTACAAGTGCAATCCTGTGAATACGAAAATTGTAAAAGGTGTCCATAATATTCTGACCAAACTTGGGCCCAGAATACAAGCAGTGCTGAAGTGATGGCCCAGAAGTCCTTGCTGAAGCATCTTTCCCGACTCTGACTTTTGTGGTAGACTTATTTCTACAAATGACGGCATGGTGAGCTAAATAATGGACAGCAGGAGGTTCTTCGTCTGAATCCCAAACAACTTCTATTATTTTCTTTCGAGTTGTTTCTTAATGTAGAGTCATATTCTCTAAGAATATCTGGATTACGTTTCAGTCGGTGGAACAACCCAGTCAATTGGTTCAGACATAAGTGGTACTTAAAGTGTAACTGACATTATTTTTTGGGGTATTTTTTATTGACCTAACATGATCATATGATCATAAAAATGCTATATGGAAAGTTTAATCGTCTGGAAAAAATTATTTACAGAGATATGATCCTGCAAAGTTGCTCATTTTATTTCCTGCCATTTTACATCCTG
>NW_003547052.1:27923-34928 GCF_000090795.2 Amphimedon queenslandica | reverse complement strand
ATATAATTCAATTACCAGAGCCTTGTATGGTTAATCAGAATGCCGCTACACTACCATATACTTTAGTCGGAGACGACATATTTCCTTTAAAGACATGGCTCATGAAACCTTATCCAGGTAAAAGCTTAACTTTACACAAGCGAATATATAATTACAGACTATCTAGAGCTAGAAGGACAATTGAGAATACTTTTGGAATTTTGGCAGCAAAGTGGCGTATTTTCCGCCGTCCTATACGTGCATCTCCTGAGAATGTGGAACGAATAATCAAGGCATGTGTTTGTCTTCACAATTATTTACGCTTAATGGACAATGCATCATATACTCCCAGTGGTTTTGTTGACAAAGAAGGTGAAAATGGAGAAATCATACCAGGTGACTGGAGGAATACTTTGGCATCAAGTGGTAGTACTGGTTTACAAAGTCTGAGTAATGTCAGTGGCAATCGCTACTGCTTTGATGCTGTTCAGACAAGAGATAATTTTGCAATTTATTTTAATAGCGTAGATGGGCAAGTACCATGGCAAGTTAATCATGTAACACAAGACTCTCGCACATTGTAACTGGATGAGAGTTATCTAATAGTAACTATACATTGTATATATCCCAGCAACTATTCCTCTACTCTCTCTCTTTCTCCTTTCTTTATATATACTTATTCTATTGCCCCATCCTGCTTATTATTATTATTATTATTATTATTATTATTATTATTACAACATAACAGTTATCTTGTTTAAAAAGCAAGTTAAAATTGTTTAATATATAGTATAATACATTGTACTATTTGTCAAAGCACTAACACTTTTTAAAGTTTAATTTGGTCTTTTCACTATTCTATTATGCATAACTGTACATGTAATGTTATAAAGGATTTATGCTGTTTCTGTTACTATATGACTATTGGCACTAGTTTGGCCACTGCTGATGAAATTCGGTACTGAAAAGTAGCTGTTGAATATGAATTTTCGCCTGCTGTTTTAATGGTGGAGGAAGTCGTTTCAGTTGTGGTACCAGACTCCTGCAAAACAATTCATCTTCATCAGTAACGTCTTCTTGGCCTTTCTTCACATCATTTGGATGCTGTTCCAAAATTTTAGTTATACTTCCAATACTTTTAACAAGAGCTTCATCAATTTTACTCTTAGAATTACTTTTAGACCATGGCCTTTTTTCTCCAGCTTTCATCTTATTTGCAACAATATCATCACTTCCACTTTTGTCGCTGATGCATAGAACTTGTTCATTATCATCAGTATCACATGTATCGACATCACTTTCATGTTCGTTATTGATGTTTGTCACTGTAGGTCTATGGTCTATGTATATATTTAACCAGTCAAGGTTTTCAAATTCTGATATGCAAGGGACATCTTTTCTGCCAGAACCTGTTGGCATATGCCTCTTCTTTTTCAAATATCTACCATATGAGGTTCTGATAGATTTGTAGCGCTTCTCTGCTTCTTCTGCAGATGCTCCAAAAGCTTTTCCGACAGATGTCCAGGCATTTTGCTTTATGTACTTGTTCTTGAACTCAGAACTAAACCTATCGTAAAGAACTGGATATTTCTGCACTTCTTCCATAAAATCTTGTGTAACTCGAATGTTCCTGGTTGTTTTTGGATCTTCACCACCACTATCAACTTTATCAGCCTCTTTAGATGTAGAAAGAGCAGGTGGACCATCAAATTCCGCCATTTTATTTTAATCAATATGGGTGTGGTTTAGTTGCAAAATTGTGCGATTAATGTTCCATAAATTATTTTCGACGCACAACAGTTGCCAGCATCGTAGAGATAGAGCTAGGTCCTATTTCTGCGATTGTGTTAACAAAATCGTACAACAAGCGCAAAGACTGTTTCCATTAAGTTGTGCAACAATTCTGCAACTGTTGTACAACAAATACAACCATATGGGAACCAGCCTATAGTAACGCTACCGCGTTACTAATAACGCTACCGCGTTACTAATAAAAATCAATCAAAAACACATGCAATTTAATCAAAGCATTAATAAAGCACAATATCTAGTTATCTAGTTTTGTATAGTTAAAGAACAAAAAGCTAATATAATGAAACACACTCAACTCAATTTTAAGTTAATTTTGTGTATCAAGTAGTGGTCTTTTCAATTCTTCAACAGCAGTAGTAATAACTGGTTGTTTATTGCTGGGTCGAAAATCGTCAGGTATAACACAGGAGTGACGTTCATCATATTCTTGTGGATTCTCCATATGATCAGCAACCCAGCTATCCTGTAATGATATGATGTCCTCTTCTTGTTCTTGTTCTGTAGGAATCACAGGAACTTTCTTCTTGTGATATGAACGACAAGCTTTTATTATTTTTTGGAAATGGTAAATTGTATAAATTGGTATAATAAGGCCAAAAATAAGAATATCAAAGCCCAGAACTATGTAAATAAGCAGAGAGTAAGCAGGAATAGTGATGCAACCAAGTGCTGCAATTACAATTAAAAGAATAAATTCAGTAAAGTATAGTGTTATCAGTAGCTGTTTCCTTAAATGTAAGCAATCCAATAACTTTTGAAACCATTTGAATCGATAAAACAATATAC
Organism: Amphimedon queenslandica; assembly: GCF_000090795.2. Classification (NCBI taxonomy): domain Eukaryota; kingdom Metazoa; phylum Porifera; class Demospongiae; order Haplosclerida; family Niphatidae; genus Amphimedon; species Amphimedon queenslandica. The sequence goes on along the minus strand of NW_003547052.1, from coordinate 32,351 downwards.
AAAGTGTTGGTAAGACTATCAGAAACAATAGCACTAAGATTGCCAAAAGCCCCAAAAAACCAAACTCAACAAAATAAATAATGCCTGTATCATAATAGAATCTTGTATGCTTGATGCCATTTTTAATGCTAGGAATGAAGCTCAATATTTTAAAAGAAGTGGCAGTCAATTGAGTAAATTAAAGTATATATATTGATGCTATAGAGTGAGTAAAAGATGGTTCAATGCCAGTCATACTCCAGAAACGAGCCATGCAACGATGAAATGGTCTAGTAATAAATACTACACACTTGTAACCTTTATCATACAATGTCATCCAAACATAGAGTAAGAGGAGGAGAAGCAATGGATAGAATCCTATCACATACCAAAAGGAAATTGATTCTAATGGTGACATATGATCTGATATACATAATGGATAATTAAATAGTAATGGAGTAAAGTCTAAATTGAAGATATAGCATGGTATAGCACTTAAGTGTTGTAATAATGTGAAAGTAATGTCTGTATCACAAGTGTACCAGTGCTCGTAGTTATTAAGGCCATTTATAGACTGAGTGATTGCAATCAATTGAGAACAGAACACCACAGCATTTACTGATCCATTAGTTAGTTGTATATTGAATATTATTATTATTATTACCATGAGTGTCATTGGTATTAGCTCTAGTCCAATAAACAATGTGATACCATATTTGGACGGTTCTGCACAGTCAATGCAAGTTAATCTGTTAATGGGTACTCCAGTATCATTTGTACACATTGATAAAAATTGTTTTGTGCTACTGTCATAACAGCATGATTCTTTATAGCAATATGCACACTTATTGTAAGGATAACTATAATAGCCATAAAAATAGTTATCATAATTATGGTAAATAAAAAGAAGGCTGTACTCAAGAGTACTTGTGTTACAAACTTGTATTGATACTTCACTGCAATTATTGATAATGCATTCCCCATTAACAAAATTGGTGTAAGACCTGCACGTGGGATTCACATATACTGTTACTGTAGTATTAATGCTGAGTGGGCCAAGCGTTTCAATGTATACTGTTGTTTTAATTGGACCAGCATTAATACTATTATCAAAACAATGCGGTTGCAATTCATAGTAATACCAAGAATTATATTGACTTAAATCATAATCATATTCATACTCTGTTTGTTGTTGGATCATTGCATTGCAGCAATAAGAGTGGTTGACACATACATGTAAAAGATTATTCCAGTTATATGTTTTCATATTACAGTTATCAGTCACAGAGACATTGAATCAAGGATATTCACAATTACAGTAAGTAGATTGGCATTGATAGTTCTGGCCATAATCATAGTCATAATCAGAGTCGGAGCACAGTACAGTAAGATTTATAAATTTAACATTCAAAGTCAGATTTGAGCAAATCTCTTGTGCTAGTTGATTGTGTGCAGTAAGATCAAAGGATGGTTCAGTACATGTAACAGGAACATTGTTACAATTATAAAGACTAACACATTCAAATACAATATACCTCAACCAGTTATATGAAGAAGAGGAATCATGTAGACTAGACATGTGATACTAACCTCTTCATATCTACTACCGTCCCTCATACCAGTAATACTCACATTCCTCAGTAGCTGTTGCTCTAGTAGACTAGTAGTGTCTAGTGTATATGTACCAGGAGACAGGTTGATAAGGATACCTGATGAACAGTTGTATTGTAGAGTAGCAGTTCCTTGTATAGCTAGATCAATAGTAGCACAAGGTGTTTGAACTCCTCCAGTCCAACAAGAGGTATTGTTGATACCATGAGATGAACTGACATAGATCCTACACTCCAAACCAGCAGCAGAATATACTAGAACATGCAAGAGAAAGGAGAGAGACAAGAACCACTTTAGGTAGCATCATTCCACCAAATGATTTCTAACTCTATAATAGGGCTAGACTAATGCTTTAATATTATACTGTTCATTCTAAACAGGAACTACCTATACCATAGTTGATTAAATTTTGCTTTAGCATGTCTGGCGACTGCTATTGTTTCAGGTACATTCCTAACAGTATTGATAAGTGATCTTAGTACAATATGTATTACAACTGTTAACTCATTCCTTCATCTTGTACCTGACTGGGACAGTTTGACTGCAATAGCAGTAAGTGATCATCAATAGCCTATGGTGCGTTATTGCTCTTGATGCATTAAAAGTTTAACTGTAACCATACATGTCAGTATGTTTATGTCTAACTATTGTAAATAACTAAGCACTTTTATACATGATACATTCATGATATTATTAAAGACTATACAAAAAACTGCTTCATTCAACTAGCCTCAGTTGTCTCAGTGGTTTATGTTAATGCAATCTTTGTACTATAACAGTATCACATTAGTTGGATTGTGTATTCATATTAGTTAATAGCTGACCTAATGGTAGCTGTCATAACTGACCCACAGACAAGAATAGTGACAGCATCAATCAGTGTACTGTTAACACTCGCAAGTGAGTAATACCATAAATGGTAATTACCGGAAAATACAGCATATTAACATAGCAACCATGTTTTGTTGCATTGGAAACCATAGATTTGAATCATGTATAAAAAATTTCATTTTTGGTTGTATTATGTTTTAATATATTAATTGTTTAAAAAATTTTGATCACAATTAGATTTTTGCTAATTTTTACAGTTGCTCGAAAATCAGGCCAAGTTTTGCCAACATTAAAAAAGCAAGAATTCTAATTTATAATTTTTTGTATGCATATACATGTTTTATGTTGTGTAGAGATTATGATCAAAATTGAATTTTTTACAAATTTTTAGAGTTACTCCAAATTGAAAAGGAGAGAATTTATCATAATCTATAATTTTTTAGATACATATACATGTTATTATAGATTATAGAGTTAAGTGACCATCACTTAAGTAGATAAACAAGAGCAATGAGTAAACAACAGAAGGAGGACATAGTAGACTAGCTATACTAGTAATTAATGTATAAAACAAACATAAACTATAAAAACAATAACTAAGTTTTATATTACTCTTGATGCCAGCTATTCAGAATTCAGTGACTTGCCTAGTCTGGTCCCAGACTATGCATGACTTGCCTTATAATGGTTAAGTTGACCCAAGTGCAAATGAAATGTGTACGTGTTGTTATGAATCTGTATTGCATGTATGTTATGGTACAATAGTTTCTGAGTATGACAGCATATGCTTGACTGGTATTATGCCAATTGTCTATTCACTACTGTTCCTGGTTACACACTACAATTGTATAGTCAATCTTTGTAGTAATTAACTTTAAAAAAACAAAAACAGAACAATTGAGGCACACTACTTTGCTGTTTAAAACATTACACACATACGTTCACGTGACATAAATCTCATAAAAACTAACAGGAGTGTCTTCATCTGCTGTTGCTTGATCTCCACACACCCTCAATTTAATATACTTTAAGGAGACAATATTATTATTAGCGTGTACTTATTTTAGCGATTTTCATGAAACTAACATTTGGCTGGTACTTAATTTAGCGTTTTTGATCATTTGATATTAATATACCTCTAGAAGAATTAAAGGAGAATGATAAAATTAATTTAAATGATAAAATTTAATTCTATTAAGAATTAAAATTTTATCATTATTAAAATAATGATTTGCAATAAAAGATGGGATGGTCTGAGAGCTTCCATTTGAACATGGACGCACATAATCTGAATAAGAATGATCAATTAAACCATTCACTAGTGTCCAGACATGTTGATGAGGAGGCCCATGAGTGATACTAATCATAGGCGTAGGAATGATTCAAAAGTTGGGGAGGCTCAACATTAAAAAGCATGACTTAGCATGTGAACTGGGGGGGGGGCTAAGCCCCTGTTGCTAAAAAGTTGGGGGGGCTTCAGCTCCCCCAGCTCCCCCCCCCCCCATTCCTACGCCTATGCTAATACCATCAACATAATAAGAATTGATATCATTCGATCCAATAAAAAATGCATTTGATATTGACATCCTGTCACAGTAGAACAAGAGAGTAACTATAACAATGAACTATCTGTTTTATGTCTTTAACATAATTTTTAGGCAATCATATCTTCAAAACAAAGAAAGTTCTTAAGTGATTTTTATTTTAAGCAACCATAATCCTAAAGCTCTATATTTTAATTTTCACGGCTTTGGGGCGTGCGCGTACGGTAGAACTAGTTTCTATAGCAACAATCATGGTTGAAATGGCGGAGAAACTGTGGCAAGGAGAGACTTTGGAACAGAGAGTCAGAGATGTCCCTACGATGAGAGGCCAGTGTCCCTGGGAGGGGATAGTGTGACGAGTAGTTTAGAGTGTGATCTCATGATAGAGTCGCTCCAAAAAGAGTTGGATAAAGTCCGGGTAAGAAAGTCACGTGATAATTCCCCGCCTTGTTATATAGTTGGA
>NW_003547052.1:21937-24412 GCF_000090795.2 Amphimedon queenslandica | reverse complement strand
GTATGCAGTCTACATACATGTACATGTACATGCCATTTTTTGCTATTGAAAAATCAAAATTAAATACAATTATTTAAAATTACAGTTCCCCAATCCGCTTCCCTCAAGTTCTTACTTCATAGCTTCCAAAGTTAGCATAAGGTAGTTTCCCTGGGTTCATCATCTCCCATTGTAGTATACCAAAGGACCAAACATCAGAAGCAACTGAGAATGATCTCTTTGAAATAGCTTCAGGAGGCATCCATCTTATAGGACAAGGTATGTTAGAAGAGCTCACATAGATTGAATCATCTTCAGGTAGTTCTCTTAATGATCCAAAATCAGCTACCTTGCATATTTCACCATGTCCTACTAGTACATTACGAGCTGCTAAATCCTATTGGAATAAAAGTAAAGGATATTTAAAAACTGCTTAAAATCGGACCAAGAATGAATAAATGGTCACAGGCCAAATTTTGCCGAAAATGATCATGAAAAGGTGAGAATTCTTTATTTTTATGACACTTACTGATGCATATGCATGTACTTATGTTGCGTAGAAAGTTTGAACTGATTCCGATCAAAATTGGATTTTTTTATGAATTTGTAAATTTGCTCAAAAATTGGGCTAAAGTCCCTAGGAAGTATGAACAGAGGATTAGAGAGGCTGAACATGGCTGCTTCTCACCTTTGGTCTTTTCAACTTCTGGGGGATTTGGCCCTGTGTCAGCTCTGTTTATTAAGCGCCTAGCAACACTTCACTCAGAGAAGTTTCAGAGGTCCTATAGTGTCACCATTAACCTGATTCGCTGTCAATACTCATTCGCTATTCTCAAGGCAGCAATCAGGTGCTTACAAGGATCACGATCAAGAGTGAGATCATTTGATTCAAACGATTTCTGCAGAGCTATCTCAGAAGCTCATCTTACCCTAACCTAGCCTATTCATTTTATCTTATTATTTTTCTATCACTTATTTCCGTTATTATTATCTCATTTATTAACCTACTATTTATCCCTGTGTTATATCTATTTTGTAAAAAAATTGTTTATTTAAGGGCTCAGTTCCCTTCTACACTGTACTATAGTACAGGGTCACAGGCTAAATTTTGCCAAAAATGAAAAGGTGATAATTCTTTATTTTTATGACACTTACTGATGCATATGCATGTACTTATGTTGCGTAGAAAGTTTGAACTGATTCTGATCAAAATTGGATTTTTTATGAATTTGTAAAGTTGCTCAAAAATTGGGCCAAAGTCCCTGTACTATAGTACAGGGTCACGGGCCAAATTTTGCCAAAAATGAAAAGGTGAGAATTCTTTATTTTTATGACACTTACTGATGCATATGCATGTACTTATGTTGTGTAGAAAGTTTGAACTGATTCTGATCAAAATTGGATTTTTTTATGAATTTGTAAAGTTGCTCAAAAATTGGGCCAAAGTCCCTGTACTATAGTACAGGGTCACAGGCCAAATTTTGCCAAAAATGAAAAGGTGAAAATTCTTTATTTTTATGACATTCTCTGATGTACTTATGTTGCATAGAAAGTTTGAACTGATTCCGATCAAAATTTGGTTTTTTAACAAATTTTAAAATTTTCCAGCAAAGCAATCACTGGAGACAATGTACATGTACATAATGAATGTAGTGTATTTAGACTTACTCTGTGCACTAGTCCTCACTCTACTATGTAGTGCATTCCCATTGCTACATCAACCATGTACTTCACTAGTGATTCTGGACAAGGAGGGAGAGAGAGAGAGAGAGAGAATGATACCAATCTACTCTATGTGTTAAGTTGGTCCAAAAGCCACTATTGTTGTATAGTTTACAAAAGTACAGAAGTGTTAACCACATTTTCAAGCAACCCACGATAGCCTTTTACAAACAGCAGGGTATAAAAACACTTGGTTTAAAGTATGAGTCTTTTGTAAGGGTCATTAATGACCCTGCAATCAAAATTGCATTTACTTGTAGATAATGCTTGAGGTCACCATGAGGCAGGTATTACAACACAAGCCATGGCAGTCCGTCCTCTTCATTTGTCCCATAGAGTCTCACGAGATTAGGATGGACCATATTAGTCATGACAGACACTTCTCTCAGTATCTCTTTCCTTTTCTCTTCAGAGACTCCTTTCTTTGCTGTCTTAACTGCTACTTTGATGGAGTCCTCTGGACTAAAACCTTCAGGTATGTAGCCGGCACTGAACACATCACCAAAATGACCTTTCAAAGGAGAAGGATCAATGAAAATATAAGTAATTATTGTTCTGACGGTTATTTTGGGATATTTCACTGTTTTCTTTATTATTTTAATTTTTTATTTTTGTGTTTTTTATGTTACAGTTTACACATGATCTGTAGCTACTAAAAATAATTTTTTTACATGTACATGTACATGTACATGCAATTCTACATAGCTTAATTCTCATGTTTACAGTATACTGTGTACATGTACATTTATGTACTTGTGTGTTACTACATTGGTC
>NW_003547052.1:16877-20845 GCF_000090795.2 Amphimedon queenslandica | reverse complement strand
GAACTTCAAGTGCTTCAGCAATTAGCTTGTGAAAGAAATATAAATCATTTAATGTGTAGTCATCTCTGGCAACCTTAGCAATCATTACTTTAGTGCCTGGAACATCAGAAAGACCAAACTCAATTGAGTCTGCAATTTGAACTGCTTGAGTATTATTATTTAAAAATGATCTTCTAATTTCTCACGATATGTAGACCACGTTCTCGGTAAATCTCTCTCATCAGTAATGAAAGTATTGACTAACTTGATGACAAGTTCAAAATTAAACCACGAAACATATTTCTCAAGTACTCTAAACAGCTGCTTCATCGTTTTAATGGGGTCAAACTGTTTTTTCATTGGCTCAATCACTTCGTATTTTTGAAAACGTGGAGTGAGCAAAAGTGCAATGCAATGTTGAACAGAATCGATAACTTCTGAGATGTCAATAGAATGAAAGGACTTCTCTGTATGATACATATTATCAAGGTAAACTTCTTTTAGGTCTCCAATCATTCGTGTCAGGTTAGATCTATTTGGTGAATATTCAATTGATTTCTTCTTAACGGAAACAACTGAAGACTCAGATTGAGGTGAAGTAGGAACTGGTAGCTCAACAGTTGGTTTAAGGAAAGTACTTTAAAGATGGAAGAGCAGAATGAAGAATACAGTCTCTCGCAGTTTATTGTACTAACACTGATTATGGGTGCCAATGGACGGGAGTAATTAATGATATCGATGTTCATCTTCTTACTTGTTCGTATGGAATGATACTTTGCAGTAATGGATGTGGAAAGAATGTGCAAAGGAGTGGACTGGAGACACATCTGACAGACAACTGTCCTAAACAAATCGTCAACTGTCAGTATTGTGGTCAAGGAGGCACACGTGGACTGATAACAGGGAGTAGCCATCTAAGTGAGTGTCATAACCTCCCTATCAAATGCGGTATCACTGGATATCATGAGAAGATACCACGACACACAATAGCATCACACTGGAAGTCCTGCCCTAAACGGTTTGTATTTTGTAAATACAAAACTGTATGCTGTAAAGCTTTTATCATGAAGGAAGAGCATGAAAGTCATAATGCCCGTTCATTAAAAGAACACTTAGATATGGCAATGCAAAAACTTTCATTGATAGATAGATCTCAAAATGAAAGAGTTTGGAAAATTCCGTTTACTCAATTAAAATCCCAAAACTCAACATGGTTTAGTCAAGGATTCTACACCTCTCCTGGGGGATACAAGATGAGGTTGAATGTGGACTGCAACGGATGCAATATATTGCTCTAGGGACACATGTCTCTTGCCACATTTATCCCATGGAAGGAGAGTATGATGATACATTAGAGTGGCACTTTCAAGGAAAAGTTACGATAAAATTACTGAATCAACTGGAGGATAAGAATCACAGCAAATTGACCATACTATTGAATGCTGATGATGGCATGGAAAGAGTGAGGGAAGGTTGTAGTTTATATGGATGGGGCTCAATGCATTATATATCACATGAAGAATTGGAGTATAATCCAGTTAATAATTGCCAGTATCTTAAAGATGATAGTTTGTACTTCAGAGTCAGTGTAAAAGCTACATCACAGACTAAGCCATGGCTCACATGAGCCATATAGCTCACGAACTTTTTTCTTCATTATCATGAACTTTCATTACTTTCTTCATTATCCTTATTATTTTCATTATCGATTCATTATTTCCTTCATTATCATGAACTCATGATTACTTCTTCATTAACTAATTCATATTAATACCATGGCTCATGCCTTTCAACTTAACATTTTTTATTATTAATTCATTGTACATGTACTCACAAATTTTTATCACACTTATTCAAGTGGACTCATGTCTATACCAACACAAGCTGCAAAGTGTAGTTTAGAGGCAGCCGCTCCACAATAGTATAAGAAGAAAGATAGAAAGCATTAGAAGAAGTAGCAGAAGTGGGTAGAGATGATGGATCTGTATCAGCTAAATTAATGTCAGGTCAACGAGGAAGGAGAACTTTTGAACGATGCTGGCTTTCATGAAGAACTTGAGCCAATGAGAGCCTTGATCACCATTTGATTCTCAGGTAAAGTCAATGTCTTGATCCATCGGGTTGAGAATCTCTGGAAGGGACAGTCAATAACAAACACTCAGTACATGTACATGTACTTTAGAAAACACAAATTAGCATGAGGACATAAATGTACATTGTGTATCAATGGTAATTCTGGAGCCATTTTTTGAAAAAACCATGGGCTACATAAATCTACGGTCTTGGTTTTTTTTCAAAAATTCTAGTTTTTAAAAATGCTCAAAGCTCAAAAATTATTTGCCGGAATCAGTTCAAACTTGCTACATAGCATAAGTACATTATGTGTTTCAAAAGTAAAATTTGTGGTAATTTTGGTAGTCAGTTTTCAGAAGAAATCATGGGCTATTAAAGTACAGGAAACTTTTCAAAAAATGGCATACTATACACTGTATATACATAAACTTTCTACAATAACAGCATTAGAGAAACAATTCATTCACTCCAGTATATTCATTACCTCAGCACTTGACCCTTTAATTTTAACCAGGTATTCACTTCCAATTGTGCCATCACATCAAAATTTAAACTTTCTATTATTCTTCACAAGAAACTTAGCCAGAACCTGCCACTTTTGATCATTAAACAATCACAATTAAGAAATCAATAATTTGACCTACATGCATCATAATTCCTTTATAATGCATAATGTTGTTTTGAGTCATTGTTTTGCTTCATTAACTTGCTATCTTTTTTTTTGTATTTGTACACTATAATCTCTACCTCCTTTCAGCGCATGTGCTGCTATGCAGGATTATCCATTAACCTTGTCACTACAAATTAATAAAAAAATCAGCAAAAAAGACTATGATAAAAATTAATAGTAGCTAAAACAATTAATTAGATTAAACATCACACTCATCACTACTAATATCACTGAATGAATCTAAACTTAAGGAAGAAGGAACACTTCTAACACTACAAGTATCTGATGGAGCTGTATTATATCCAGTGGTATGTGAGTATTCACTAGAAGTATCATCTTGTTGCTCTCTATTGTGTTCTCTTATATAACTATTTAGTAATATTGATATTTCAATCGTTTTTGCAAACTTTAATGCAGTGTTGCCTTTATTAGATTTAATAGTTGGATCAGCTTCCCATTCTAATAATAACTTAACTACTTTATAATGTCCTTTAGAACTGGCTTTCATTAAAGCAGTAACACCATTTTTGGATTGAACATTAGGATCAACTTGTTCTTTCAGCAACAGTTCCACTATTTGAGTGTGACCATTTTGACAAGCCATCATAATAGCATTTCCCCCACTGTTTTGTTGAACATTAGGATCAACTTGTTCCTTCAGCAAAAGTTTGACTATTTGAGTATGACCATTTTTACAAGCCAACATCAAAGCATTCCAACCATTTTTCTTTTGAATATTAGGATCAACTTGTTCCTTTAGCAATAGTTCAACTATTTGAGTGTGACCATTTTCACAAGCCAACATAAAAGCATTCACTTCATCAATATTTTGAACATTAGGATCAACTTGTTCCTTAAGCAATAGTTCAACTATTTGAGTGTGACCATTTTTACAAGCAGACATCAAAGCATTCCAACCATTTTTCCTTTGAACATTAGGATCAACTTGTTCCTTCAGCAACAGTTCAACTACTTGAGTGAGACCATTTTGACAAGCCAACATAAAAGCATTCCAACCATCTTTGTCTTGAACATTAGGATCAACTTGTTTCTTCATCAACAGTTCGATTATTCGAGTGTGACCATTTTGACAAGCAAACATAAAAGCATTCATTCCATCTTTTCTTTGATATTTGTAATCAACTCCTTTACTAATCAATAGCTCAACAACCTCATAGTTACCATAATAACTAGCAATCATTACAGCATTTGATTCGTCTAGTGTTTTAAGGTGAGGATTAGCATT
>NW_003547052.1:5431-16867 GCF_000090795.2 Amphimedon queenslandica | reverse complement strand
GGTGAGGATTAGCATTAGCCTGTAGTAACATGTGAATGATTGAAATGGTGATTATGTTTACTTGCTATCATTAGTGCAGTCCATCCTTTATTGTCCTGAATGTTAACATTAGCTCCAGCACACAGTAAACTGTGTACAAAGTCCTCATGTCCTTTCTCACAAGCAAATATTAATGCAGTCCGTCCTTTATTGTCTTGAATGTTAACATTAGCTCCAGCACACAGTAAACTGTGTACAATGTTCTCATGTCCTCTTTCACCAGCTAACATTGGTGCAGTCCATCCTTTATTGTCCTGAATATTAGCATTAGCTCCAGCAGACAGTAAACTGTGTACAACGTCTTCATGTGCTCTTTCGCAAGCTAATATTAGTGCTGTCTTGCCTTTTTCATTAGTATGATCAATATTAACAGTTTCTAGCTCAAGAAGAAACTCTACTGCTTCATTATTACCAGCTGTGACTGCCTCAAGGAGAGCTAGTTCAAAGGTGAAGTTCATATTTTCATCTTCTTGAAGGACACGATGATCATTAATGTATAAACTAAATATACCAATGAGACGCATAAACTGTAGCTTTCCTCCAGTATATTCTATTAGACTATCAGCAGTAGAATCAAGCACTGTGTATTTGATAACCACTGACCCCTTAAGAATTGTGATTCGTTTTAGTAATGATTCTACAAGTCCCACTGGTAACAAATGCTTGATTAGAAGAACTAAACTGTTTAGATTGTTAGCATACCATGGATTCTGAAGATGTATAATAATATGTGGCATTTTAGTTATATCTTGAACATGCTCCTGGTATATTTCCATTAATGACTTGTGAAGATGAGCCACAGTACTTGAAGATCGAAATGTGTCTGCATTTCTCTTATGATTTTGTAGTTCACTTACAATATTCAGCTTTTCTCCATCACCAAAAGTGACACCATTCAGAAACTCTTCACTCAAATCTACTATTAAGCAGCAGTCAATAAAATCATAATATGGATGAATAGTATTGAAAGTTTCATTTAATGATGCATTTGTTAGCTTGTCAGTCCAGTTCATGTAAGTTTCAATCCATCTTGTCAAATCAATGAGTAGCTCAGGGTCTGAGGCTACTTTCTTATCAAACGCTCTTCGTACCTTTGTCATTAAACTAGTAAAAGTTTTGTTGAGTTCTGTTAATGAATATGACACTTCTGCTTCATCTTTTTTTGTGCTAAACTTAATTTCTTGCTGTGTATTACTCACAGTAGCTCCATTACTAGCAATAGGTACTGAAGGATGTCCTTCAATCATTTTTTTGATATTATGTGCAAGAGTGATTTCTCTTCTAATCTTTAATGCACTAATGACATCATTCCAAGTTGCCTCAGGGGAAACAGAGAGCCATTTTGAATACAATTTTCTCTTTCGGTCATTCAAACTAGAACTCTCAGCTTCAATAACTGATACATCGTGTTGTGTTATTCCTGGTAAGCAGTAGCCAAATGATTGCCAGTCAATAAGCGGTTCAAGCCATTGAGTTAAAAATGAAATATCAGGTCGATCATCAATCATAGGACCAGGATTGAGTTCAATATCTCCTGATAAGAGGAGGAGCATAGCTAGACAAACAATCAAATAGAGATCATTGTAAATCAGGTTACAACTGCTGCCTCCAGGTACGACTACTGACTGGAGGTAATTTGTATCACTAACAGTAACACCAGTAGTACATTGTGCTTGGTAGCAGTTACCTAATGATAAATTACCAGGAAATAGATCTATACAAGTACAATTGTTGTTTACCTGTTGGAGGAATCATCAAGATGTGTCCTAATAAAGAGATAGAGAAAAAGAGAAGGAGAAGGAAAGCAATGAGAAATAGAGCTTATGGCAGCTTTTCTCCTGATGTAGTACTGCCTGACTTGCTGTCTCCTGTAGCTTTGAATGAGCGAGAGTGGTGGCCATTAGCTAGTCTACTGAAGGCAGCTTGACAGTAGTTCCACAGTTCAATACTTGCTCTCCATTGAGAGACATCAATCATCCTGTAACTGTATGGTAAATCACACAACAGACTAGTGGGAGTATAGACTACATGTAGTATGACTGAATTTTTATCATTCTCTTCTCATAAAGTTGTAATGATGCATGCACTAAGTTATATGGACTATGCACATACACACACACACACATACACATCAATTGTTTGTTCTACTCTGACTCTGTTATGTTATTTTTGACTAAATATGGTCAATTCACTGATCAATAGTTTTCAAAACTTCTATAGTAGCACTGATGAAGATTAATGTATATTCTTTTTGTATATTTATTATTAAAATTGATAATGTTATTGGTATGTTCCAGTAACTATTTTCATGTGGTCCTGTATACCACACACATACACTGATACACCTATAGAGTGAATTTTTACACAAAGACAAATTATTATTATTATTGTGCAATAGTGGCTTATCACTAAACAAGAGTGAATCATGATTTGGTTAGAATTTTAATATTCTGTATAATTTTCATTAACATTATAATTAGGTGACCTTTACAGAAGATGAAAGGAGAGATTTTAAAAAGTTTATTGATCTCACTGATGCTATAAACCAGTTTTGTCAAAACAAGTTGCAGGAAAAATTCTGAAAGTAGCTAATGGTTGTCTGCAGCAATATAGTTGAAGATAGAGTGCAACACAGGTACTGTATATAATAAATGAATAACAATTAATCCTCATTTTACACTTGCAGGTGCTTAATGAGATTGACAACAATAATAGTACAGGAGACAACTGAGTAGATCTATTAAAGCATTTTAATTTACCATACACTTATTAACAACTGTTCAATAATCATTATTCAATTTCAATATTATCAAAATATGTACTTATATACACTTTCAATGCTTTGTTGTTACATCATTTTGCCTAATACCAAGACTTGATGAAAAAAATCATCAACTGTGTCCTTAAATGAAGTAGGAAAAAACTGGGGCATGGCTTTTTATTGATGCGTCAGTGAATATGTCAATAATCTATGGGTTGAATGTGAACTTGAGTACCTGCATGTATATGTGTGAAAGTAATTCAATTGCAGTTAATCATCACTTCTCATTGATCCCAGAGTTTCAAAATGGTCCTTCCAATATTATTAGTATAAGTAACACCCTTTCAATTCAATTTACAGCAATCGATGGACTTCTTCCAAGGAAATACAAAAACAATTGGCATCTCCTGATCCCTTTGGAGCAAGCACATTGGAACAGAGTACACATGCTATTACAATTGTCATCCATCTTCTTTCTCTGAACCTTGAACTCCGTCAATTGATGCTTGTTAATGATAAACATTGGTTAAGTCTCATATACTTAACATTAGGGGGATATAGTTAACAGCGTTACTGGACCTGTGGTCATGTAGTGATTTTTACAAGGGAAAAATGTATGCATTGGATTTACCTTTCTATACAAGGGTGATTGGTTGCAAGTTGATTCTTTTTCTAATTCTACTTTCTCTGAAATGTATTCTTTTATTAGTCAATTGCACTTGAACATTGCATATGTGTATTGATCAACTTGACCAGAAATAATAATCACAGCAAAAAAATTATATGAGAACTAGTCTAGTTGTTACAATAATCAATGATTAAATGACAGATTCACAGCATATAAAATCATTCTATCAATACTACTGAATTGTGGTTGATCATTTTCATCCACATACTTTATTATTTTTGACTCTCCAAGTTCAAAGTTCAAAATCAGTTTACATAATGAAGCTTCATTTGATTCAAAAGAACAGAAAACTCCATATACAGTTACTTCTTTGAAATAGGTACCATATTGAATGCATCTTCCAGCCACCTCCCCAGCAGTAGCCATCATGCCGGCTAACAATTGTGAGAGAGTACGGTCCTCTGACGATTCCACTTGTTGCTCCTCATCCTCATCCATCTCCTGTACACTTTGTATTACTACTCCATTTGGTGAGTTTTTCATCAATATGCAACGTCCCGTTTTTGAGTTTTGATAATACGTAAAATGTTGCGAAACGATTCGTTTCTCAGACAAGATAAAACTGTCATTACAAAGCAGAGGTTTTAACCAATTCACTAATTGCTGGTTGTTATTGATTGTAACTGATTTTAAAGGTTTGCTCCAAACGTCATCAAAAGCTTGTTTCACAGTGGCATGAATGGATTCAATACAATTGATAGTATCAATGTTCTCCAGTGCTTGATCAATAACTTCAGCTGCAGTTTCTATCACAGATCCTGGAAATACTTGTTTCACTGGAATGAAAGGTGTTGGAATATCTACTGTAGTCAGGGCTACTGTAAGATCATCATGGCAATTCACAACATCAATAAAATGATCTAATGTTGCACTACTGGCACAAAGAGGTGTATCAAAGGCATAGATGTACTTCCCGTTAAATCCAACATATTTTCCACCTACATTACGGTCTTTCTTATGTTCTATTTGAGAACACGGTTTTAGTATGTCTGGTAATGCATCCAGAGGAATTCTGAATGGAAAGTCAGAAATGGAAGCATCAAGGTATACTTCACGATAAACTGGATTGTAGATGTCTATCAAACAGAATGTCCTACAATAAAGAACAGCAAATATATTGCAAAATATGGAGCCAATCCAGTAATATTCAGTTCCATACACATAACCATATTTGCTCAAATTGTAAAGCACAATGTATACCATTGTGTCACTCAGACATCCTGAAATCAGTACATTTGGCATAATGTGGCAGGTTTGGTTTTATTGCAAAATGAGCAACAAGCTTCTCTGGTACACTAGATAGTTACATGGAGCTGCAACAAAGTATATTTCGTGTATTACTGTGTACGCTTAATTCAAGCACTGTTACTAGACAGGAAGAATGGATTGGAAACACCTGATATTGTTGCTAATACACTTTTAACAAAATAGTGGCATGTACACTTGACTGAGGACAAACAAGAAAGATGCTATGTCAAGAAGCAGCCTAAATTGAGTATCATCACAGTTTCAAATACATGTAATACTTGACTATAGTTTCAAAGTTGCAGCAAAAATTTTAGCTAATGGGCAAAGGCTTGCTCAGAAAACCTATTAATTCTTATCACCAATTTCGTTTCAGCGCTCTGGGACCAGCTCGATTGCTTAGAATCAAGACATAATTATAAGTATTACCGTACAAGATGATTTATTGGTGAGGAATTAATATTGGCGATTCTATGAAGAAATCACCACTATAAAATACATCATTTTGTTTTAAACTGAGCATTCTCAATGGCACATGGCACAAAAATGCCAATGTAAAATCTGCCAATTTCTTTCCAAAGGCTAATTTGCCAAACATTAGTCCCGCCAATAAATCATCTTGTACGGTATAACAAACACTATGTAATATTGTGCAATTTATCATATTCACTGACCATTTTCCATTCTTCCCATCTAATATTAATAAAATAAACAAATATGAAACTCACATCTTTTTCTTGTTGTTATCACTAGAGACTCTGAAAACAAACCCCTTTTGCAATGATTGAAGAGCACTCTTTTCCAATTCCAATTTCATCATCAAAGATTCATGACTCTTTAATAAAGCTCCAATTTGATTATCAAGTTCCCAAACAATACGAAGTGCCAATGATGCTGTGTCGGGCATATTTGTTTCAGTATACAGTGACTTCCAATTTTTTCTCTGATCCTGACAACCGTTTATCTTGTGATTGACAACCTCAATTCGTTCATCGAGAGACCGTATCTTTTCATTAATGGCCCGGAGGTTGCTCAGTAGCTCCTATTGTAAACAGACAAGTCTCTTTTAACACATATCACATCGCTTACTGGTTTAATAGCTTCAGACATGCCATGGCCTCCTATACCACCAAATCCACCTAACAATAGAAATAGTACAGTAAACCCAAATAGTTTGACAACCCTTATCTTCACCCATTTTGCAATGGTGGAAATATTAATGTCTAATAATTCAAACATTTTTTACAACACTTGGGGAACCACAATCATTAACAATCCCATTCACTGCAATTAACTTTTAAAGGGCAACCGACACGAAAAATTGGGTTCTGATTAAAAATCAAAAATATTTTCATTATGGTGTAGAATGGCTTGCAAAAATACTTTTGGTGCAAAATAATTGCTCTTTCCTGGAGAAAAACTGCTTTTAAAATGCATAATTTACTTCCTCATTTCTGCATCCTGTATTTAGCAAATGTGGGTGTGGTCACGTGTGACATCACAAGAGGGAAGATGTCTGTTTGCTCCATTGGTTTATACACAACTTCATGTTAGATTTCTGGAGTTTTGAATATTTTAATGCAGAAATGAAAGCTGCAGTGTTATAAAGGATGCAAAGGAGAATGAATTCAGCTAATTTATTTTCAAAATAGAGGAAAACCATGAAATTCTGAACTTGCTTATAATTAGTACTTTTGCCCTTAAATCATGCCTTCTTTACCTGCTAAACAATAGGGAGTACATTTTTTCTGCATTAAAATATTCAAAACTCCAGAAATCTAACATGAAGTTGTGTATAAACCAATGGAGCAAACAGACATCTTCCCTCTTGTGATGTCACACGTGACCACACCCACATTTGCTAAATACAGGATGCAGAAATGAGGAAGTAAATTATGCATTTTAAAAGCAGTTTTTCTCCAGGAAAGAGCAATTATTTTGCACCAAAAGTATTTTTGCAAGCCATTCTACACCATAATAAAAATATTTTTGATTTTTAATCACAACCCAATTTTTCGTGTCGGTTGCCCTTTAACAAAATTAGGCAAAAGACTGAAATAATTATTGACGGGTTAACACATGACCACCATAATTCATCAACATTATGCAGTATACAAATATAATCAGCAAGAAAATAAAGACTAAAGAGATTACAAAACTGGCTTAGAATCATCCTCTATTTCAACTTCCATTTTCATGTGCATAATAAGTGAATGGACAGCTTGAGGAAATGCATTTGTGTTGATGTTTAAGTATGCATATTGCTTCAAAAACCAATCATACCACAATCACACTGACTTTGTCAACTTACAATTTAAATAACTTTCATATTTTACATGCGGTTTTTTATGACACCTGACTAATTGAATTACTTGCATTTAGTATAGATGTAATTTTAAAAAAATAATAATTCATTATAACAAGATTGGACTCATAATTATATTCATTGCGGAAAACCTATTATAAACAAACACCCAAGTGACAATTAACAGCTACTTTCATGACAACAAGCTGAAAAAGTCACTATACCATGTCCCAACTGAGTGTGACCCAATAAAGGCTGGAATAACTTTCTATAAAAACAGGTTCTTAGTCACCCAATGCAATCACATAATCTCAGATCTTGGGTTTCTCAGCCCTTGGGAACCCTGAGAACCGGGTTTTCCCTATAAATCCGATGGCATACCAAAGCTAACCACAAAACTGATAACCATCCAAACCGATAATTCTTCTTGTAAAAACTTAACAGAGCAAGTTCTTCTGAAAATGATGGCCTTAATGAAGACTAGATGACTCCAGCAGCTCTTCTATTTAAGTGTGAAATACAGGCAGCTGTAAAATATCAGCTGTGCCTCTATGAATATCAGTTGGGATATAGTATACCATATACAGTACAAGGCGAAAAAAAGCTAAGTAGCATAAGTAGTATGCAGGTAGTGCGTAAGTAGTTATCTTATTTCGCTACTCTTCGCTGCGCTAGGCCCAGGTAGTATTGCGGTACTGCCCAGTCACATGTTCTGTAGTATCAAGCTTTCACGCGCTCTAGAGGCTCTCAAAGGACTTGAGGATGCTTCTCTTGGCTGTCTTTGCTCTCGAAGTTCGTCTCTACTGCCGCCCTCTACCTTTAGAAGGCCGTTTAGGAGGCTCTTTGTTCAAGTCACCGTCGAACTACTGTCCTTCTGCTGACCACATGTGTTACCACTACTGGTAAGTTTGCGCATGCGCAACGAAGGAGCAGCAAACTACCTACACAAAAGTAGAGTAGCTACTTAGCTTTTTTTCACACTGTACTGTAGCAGGAAATTATGAAGGGGACTAAATTTGGCGAATTTGGCGTTTAGATAGCCATTCGCCAAAATTAAAATCTGCCATTTTGAGCCATTATACACATGCTCTATGGCACGTGGCCACAAATTCAATACCCCAATTATTAATATTTAGCAATTTGCTTCCTCTAAAATTTCCCGCTATACAGTATAGTGGTGACAAATGTACACCATAAAGCTGGAACATGTATAATTTTTGATTTTGTACTAATAGAGCAAATCAAAACAAACTTCAACGTATGTGACATTAACTTTGCTGGTGTAGGTGTGAGCTGTTGATACATCAACTACTAATGCTTTTTTTGCAAATTAAACTGTGCATTTTAATGAAGAACAGCAAACATTAAATTTTCAGTTATAAAATTTAAATTGCATGCAATGCTAAATTATGAAGTGAAGTGTGTCAAAGCATGGCTTAAAATTAATTCAAGATTCACTTAAGCACAAGAAGTGATCACAAACTCCATCCAAAAAAGAGGAATGCATTGGCATGTGTATCTTTACAATAGAACTACATGTACATGTACAGTATATAGGTACAGTTATAGCAAGAAAAAGAGAGCTCAAGTGAACAGACGTATGGACTTTAATAGTAAAAATGGCAATAATAATACAAATCTAATGTGCCATGAACAAACATGTACATGTACCTCGTGGTGTAGTACTGCTGCTATTAAAACAGCTTGCCAGATCCAGTATCAAATTTCTTCCCCAAAGGCCAGTCTTTGACAGTGTCTTGATTACATTTAGAGGCACTAACTTGTTTGAGAATTCAGCATGTCCAAACCTACATGTATATGTATATGGTAGAAAAGCACATGCCGTATTCTACCAATTAAACCCCGGGCGTTTATTTCTAAGCAGCAAATAAATTTCATTGAAAAAATAATTAAAAAAGATACTTCAAGCCGGACAGAACCCCCAACTCTGAGCAAGTCAGACCAGGCTCCAACTAATAAGAACTTTGGAGCTATCTAAGCAGTAGGGTATTATTTTTGGTAGAAATGTGCATATCTATAGCTAGAATATATTAATGACCGGCGTTTATTTGGACCAGGCGTTTATACGGGTAAAATACGGTACATGCACATGAATGATACCCATAGATCGGGAAGTGCAATTATAAAAACAATGCAGTTCAATAGTCTAATTTAATCATTCAAAGCATAGAATACTGTATAGCTAGAAAATTTGGTTGAGTATAACTTCAGTAAATTTTGTGAATTGAGGTATATCCGCCAAAATTTTAGTCTCTAATTTGACAGGGTTTCATAAAAACATGCACGAAGTTCAAATTTCACCAAAATTTTAATCTCCAACCCTCTTAAAGAGTCAATTTGCCAAACTTTAACACTCCAAATTTTCTAGCTATACGGTAGTCCCAATTACATGTACATGTGTATATCGATTAATGCAAGAATCGATTAATCCTACCAATGGATAGAAGATTTGAATTCCAACCGCCTCTAGCATGCACACATTCCGAGCAGTATAATTTTATAATTAATTTTTATCAAAACATAATTTTTGTGCAGCAATCAAAATTTTTTGGGCAGTCCATGCAAAAAAATCTATAAAGGCTTTTTAAATTCAAAAATAAATATACTGTACAAGTACATGTATTTTGAAAAAACATTTCCAGAATTACAACAGAAAATACATGCACAGTGCATTTGTTTTAACACTTGGTAGTGATTAGTGTATGAATATCCATTTAACAGACAGCACCTAGTGCACCAGGGACATTCATTAAAAATTTGGATTTAACTACATGTATAACGAACCCTTTGGATTGACCATGACGTGTTATGGTTCCAAAAGCACTAGATTCAAATCCTGAATCATCATTAAATGAATACAAGGAGTTTTCATCACAGCCAAGTGAAAGATTACCAACAATTGCTGAATGCTCTATAAAAAGAAAAAAAATCAGTTAAATTAAAGGAAAAGAGGAGCACAATACAAAATACAAAGCTGATTTTGGAAGGAAAACTGTTCTACAACGTTGTTTTTTGTGGCCATAACCGGTATTTTATGGGAGAGGGGGGACAGGGCTGGGTGTTGCTAAGGTCCATTATAATTGTTACTTCTCCCATTATAACATGTAAAGGAAAATAGCAAGTGTGGACATACAAATATATATAGATACATGTACATCGACATTGGTGAAAACCTTTGGGTTTTTTGGCTTTCGCCTAAAGGTCACAATTACAGTAATGATGATGATAATAATAACAATACTAAATACCTTTTTTCATTTTCTTGGCCTGTGGCACATTATGAGTTTCACTCTCATCACCACTGCCATCATCACTGTCACTCTCTGATTCCTCTTTTTTCCTTTTAATCCTGGCTTTAGCTGGTTCCTTTGTCTCTTCCTAAAAATACACATAATACTAAAAGAGCCCATCATCAACCATTCAACTTTGCTGAAAGCAAGTTTATGGTTACTTCATCTAACGTGCCAAAATCAGTTGAGCAACAGAGTTGACAACATTATCAACGTTGCTTTCGAGTTGAACAGTGGCATTAGCATTAGAGCAACTTTGAATTATTTACAATGTAATTTTAAACCACTTACACTTTCATCATCAGAAGAGGCATCAGATGAATCACTGTCTTTAGCATGATTAGTAGGTTTAGCAACTACATGTAGTTCAGGAGGAGTTGTATCTACACTATCAGTTTCATCACTGCCACAACTGCTGTCATCCTTCTTCTGCTTAAGACAGAATTAATAAAGTAATGTAACACAATGTTTTTTACAAGTGGTTTAGACATGCAAAGTTAAAAATGTGATTATGTCTAAATTTTGTATACATGATAATTAGGCAATAACAAGATTAAATAAAAGCAGTAAAGAAAAAAAGCAGATTTACAAAACGACAGTAGGCCAGCATACATGTACTGTCAATTTTAAGCAAAACCATTGATTGACCTTCTGAGGCATGCAAGGCACTAGAGTTAAACCAAAAATGTCAACACATCTTGATGAAGAAGCTCTACATTTCAATTTAATAAACTTTACCTTTGCTGGTGGTGCTTTCTTTCCAATCTTAACAATCTCCATGTCTTTATAATCAGAGCTACTGCTCGAGGTATCATCATTTGCTTTGGTTGCTTGTTTCTTGCTAGCCTTCTTTAAAGGCTGTACTACAATTAACTTCTTTGGCACTTTTCTTCTAAATATGATAAGAAAAACAGTTAAATAGACTTATTATTCAGATATAATTATGACAATCCCTGATAAGAAGGTACATGTCCATGAGTGTTATTCTAAAATCCTGTGGGAAACCATGATGATATGTAAATCCTTACTGGCTTCTTAAATTTCTTGCCTTTAACTGCTTGCTCTTTCACGGCCTGAAAAACAAACT
>NW_003547052.1:0-5421 GCF_000090795.2 Amphimedon queenslandica | reverse complement strand
GTTATAACTAAAATAACAGGCTTACATGTTTTCAGTCAAGGCACGTGTACATTTGAAACATAACTAATCATTATAACAAAAACTATACACTATATGATTTTAGTCAAGAACTACTACTAATATTAAAATTACTGCAGTATTGAGAATGACCAAAACTAAAATGTCGAAGGTTTTACAGTGTAGTTCAAAACTAATACTACATGTAGAACAAAATTATGTTAAAAGAACTCAAACTAGAAATAAATTCACTGTATTTCTAGTGGAAAGAAGCACTATGCTGCAGTGGACTCGCCCCCTGGAATTCACCTGAGTGATATGTGTTAATTGTTAAGCAATTTGAAAAATATTACTACTACTGACTGCATAGTTATAATGATAATTAAAACAAGCTATGGGTGTGGTCAACAACTAGCTCATGCTCAGCTCATGGCACATGGGTAGGAGAAAGAAGAAAAGCTGAAATTTATTTTAGCATCCGAAGCTCTATTCAAAGAAAGAGTTGGTACAAAAAATTTTCCTAGATATTTAAAAGAGACTAAGAGGGTTTGGTTGCTCCTGCTTTCCCTAGTGCCGCCTGAAAAATTTACAAAGAGGCTAAATCACAAACTTTGAGCAACTGTAACTCACAAACAAAGAAGTTAGGGCAAAATTGTTCTTTTAGTTTCTTGCTAGATGGAATTTTCTACCTCTGAACCAAATCTTGGCCCTGTAGAGTGAAACATGAGCTCTCACTTGGAGAGAGGTCCCCTGGTTTAGCAGTTCACAGCTTTAGGTGCCACGGGATGCTACAAGAGCATAACTAAAGTCTATTCACTTTCACCTGACCCCTGGCTTTTTTCAATTAATAAATAACTACGTCACATCCGCATTCTTTACGTATTTGTGGTTTTGGAATTGTTTTTGTTGCGCGGAAGGGATGCAGATAAGTAGCAGCTGAATTTAATCTGGCTGTTCTAGCTGCATAATTGTGGTCAAAGGTATGTCATTGAGTTTATACAGGGACATCCAAAAAAGGCTAAGGCCTTATCATTTTGACCCGATCTTTTTATCTAAAGGACGGGAAGGACCTAGCGATTCTAATGGTGCAAACAAAATTTCTAAATTCCATGTTTATCGAAAGTTATAACAAAAAATCAATAGGTCAGGTGAAAGTGAACAGACTTTAGATGAAAGAAAGCAACTTTATCTGTTGCTAGAAGAAGAAATATAGCTCTAGACTGCTCAGACAAAAAGATACATTTTTTTACAAATCATTTAAACTGTGTGGATAGAATGACGATCCAACTGCTTAGTACCTGCCTAGCGAGTCCAATAACTAGAACTAGTACTAAAACTGTCGTATTCGTTGTCAGAGACTAGAACTAAATTATTTTATTTCTTGTGATCTTGTCACAAAACTAGGACTAAAACTAAAACTAGTGTATTTTGAGTAAAAAAACTAGCATTAGAACAAAACTAAATTCTGTACTAGAACAAAACTAGCCCCTAGGTCTCACATGTACAAGACTACAAGTTAAATTTGATCAAAAGCATATGGCACACCCAAACTACATACAATTACAGATGGGTTATATGTACATGGTATACATGTATTCTATATTTTTGATTTTAATACACGTCATATTCTGTGGATTGCCACTCATGGACCAAATTTAACTGTAACTAACTGACACAAAAATAACGAGTGACACTGTCATTTTGTGGGCAATGGGCATGCAGATAAACTTCAGTAACACAATAGGTTCATCATTACTACTACTTTCATCCTTTCTGTCTTTTGTTTAAGAGAGCAAGACATGCAATACAGTATACCATATCGCTGGCTACAAGAACAAAATTGTGCAAATTTTTATGGATATACATGTATGTTTAAATGCAATGACAAAATTATTAATAATAAGCAAATAGGATTTAAAAGCACACTACATTACCTTAGTAGGAACAGCCTTAAAGGGAGGAGCCACCATCTTTGAGATGTCAATTTCTCCCACTTCTGAAATCCTGCTAGAGATTTCCTCCTTTGGTTTAGTGACCTTCTTGCTACCACTCTTGGTAGACGTAGGCTGAGGTGCTGCCTTCTCTTCCTTCTAAAAAATATAACACTACATTGGTTTTGCCATTTTTCTCTGACAAAATTATATTTCATCCACAATTTACAGAAAGAGTATGGATATCCTACACTCAACACTATAATAGTATTCCTTTGTAGTTTGTACATTCGCTAAAACAACTAAATTCTGCTCTTAGTGGTGCCATATCCTCAAAAGGTAGGATTTATTTTCCACTCCAATTTTCATAATTTGTCAATTTATTCATTTTATAAGTTACAAGTAAATAAAAAGCATGAAAAATGGACAAGCAGTAGGATTAAAAATGGGAAAAAGTAAAGAAACAAGAGAGTACTTGCAAACTGGTGTGAGAAGATATCCTACACCACTGCATGAAACATAAAGCCCTCATTACTGTAACTGTGTAAGCCTCTATGGTGCATGCTCAGTACTTGGGAATAATCATAGTCTTTCGCAGGTTCATGCAGTGGTGTCGAATATCTTCTCACACCAGTTTGCAAGTACTCTCTT
The DNA here is from genome assembly GCF_000090795.2 of Amphimedon queenslandica. Lineage (NCBI taxonomy): Eukaryota > Metazoa > Porifera > Demospongiae > Haplosclerida > Niphatidae > Amphimedon > Amphimedon queenslandica. Next base: position 2,842 of record NW_003547052.1, on the reverse strand, counting down.
GTTTCTTTACTTTTTCCCATTTTTAATCCTACTGCTTTTCCATTTTTAATGTTTTTTATTTACTTTTTTCCATTCTTTTTTCTTAAATTAAGAAATTACATTGTTTTGATTCTGTGGTTAGGTTAATCATATTCATGCTAACCACATGCGCATAAATTAAAATGGCGTCAAACCACAAACCCACGCGGTGTCTACAGCTGGATTTTGACTTCCATTTTGTTCTCTCCTTGCTTCTTTTTGAATCCACCTTTGTGGTCCTTGACCCTAGCACAAAGGAATGATGTAAAAGCCAACTGGAGCGGTTCTCTGGCTTAAAAGATTAGAGGGCCCATAGAAGAAGATGAAAGAAGAACAAGCGTAACAGGGTAAAAAATATTCCTATAATTGATTTCACCACCTTACAAGTACAACCTGGTCATTAATAAGACTTATAGAGGTTCTCTCTACCTTCTAATGCTTCTAGAGAAGTCTTTAGACAGTATCTCTATGCTCTCTTGCTGTTAGAAAGCTTAACTTTGTCCCATGTGTAAGCCGCCATTTTGTTTGCCATGACCACACCCACTCACGTAAAGGAGCATGGGCGGGTGGTTGCTAAGGCTTGTTATTTCTCCAATACAACGTGTATAGAAGAAATGTAAGTGTGGACATACAAATATATATATATATATATATATATATATATATATATATATACATAGCGCGACGGTGAATTCAATTATAGGAACGACCTGGGGGCGAAGCCCCCAGGTTGTTAAAAAGTCTGAAGAATTTTGCAGAAATTTGAATTTGGGCCTATTCTTCAAAAAAGCTCTCGCTACATTACAGACCACTTTAAAGGTACCAAGAGAATCGCTCAGTGAAGGAGAGCTCATCTAAGCCATTCATAAGGCTGTACAACGTAAGATAAAAGAGTTATAACTTATAAGTGTTTGAAAATCATAAAAAAGGACACCATCTTTAAAAACCAACCTCAATCCTACATATATAATTTATACCATTGTAACTCAAAACTCCATAAAATGAAAAGCAGATCAACTAGAGTATCTGGCACCCCCAAATAAGGGCTCAAAAGGTTTTCGAGTCCCCTAGTTAGCTATAGATGACCCAGAGTGAGAATTGCAAAAGCTATAAATTGAATTAATTTTATATATGGTATTTGCCCACACATCATAATTAGAAATTTTGTTACACAAGTCAATGGAGGTACAAAGAAAATGCCTCCCTTACATGTACCTGCTGTAGCTTCATTAAAAGCTGAAAAGTGCTTGTTATAAAAATAGGCTGCCTTTAACTTGAGCTCAGTCTTGTGTAATAGATTTGGTCTAATGATTTGCTCCAGAATTTGTCATAAAGGATTGTTTTTATGTAGGCCCATTTGTTCCCCATTAAAAGTTGCCAATCAAAATGGCAGCCAGAATTTATTTCATCGTAAACCACGTCCTGCTACCGTAAGTCTTCCCACGCAAGTAATTCTCAATCTGGGTGATCCGAGGGGTGGTCTATTATTTGGTATAGGGTTTAGTTTTTTATTAATCTAGTTGATGGTGAATAGCCATGTCATGAATACCTTACTAGCCTTCTTTTTCTTTTTATCTGTTTTAAGCACTTCTGGTACTACTACTTCACTGTGACCACCGGCATCCTTTATCTTCTTGGATTTCTTCATTTTAACCACATCGTTAAATACCTAGGTGTTTATAGCAAAGAAAAGGGCGAGACTAAATGAGTAGTATACTAAAATCGGGCTAAATTACTTTCTTTCTCTTCTTATCTGAGCCAGTCATTACCCAATATGAGGCCACTTTCAAAATTATCGATCACACGACTTTATCCCTACAAACAATTTACGGATGTAGACAGTAAGGGGTGTTACTAGAATGCGGAATTCTGCGGAATAGTCGCGGAATGTTCCGCAAGGTCGTCCCCAAAAAGCGGACCGGACCGGACCAACCATAGATACTACATACACACATGGATATGAAACAGGATGCGCTCGATCCTTGGCACCGGAAGTGATGTATTGTGACGTTTACACTACACGTGTATAAGCATGGCACAAGCAAAATAGTGAAGAAATCCAGTTGAATTACTTACTAAAGCTCAGGTCTACGACTATATAAGAGTTGCAATCGATATTCTAGTTCTAAAAAGTGAAGATCTACTATTACAAGAAAGAATGCACTGTGCTAAGTACTAAAAAATTATTATTTAAATTATTATCATTATAACTGTTGATGATTATTCTATTCTTCAGTGACCCAATAGATTGATTATTATTATGAGTCCTTCAACAAATTTTAACTATAAAAATAGCAATAAAAACATTGACAACAATTATTATAAGCCGCACTTACTGTATCACCATACAGTACATACTGTAATGTACATCATCTCTATCTTGATAGTTCTCTGTGGTAGCATAAATATAAAGCTTTACCATCATGTAACAATGTCTCATCAATGCCACTGAAATCCTGCTTGTGTTTCTTGGTAAATAACCTATTCTTTCACTACTCAGTTCTCACTAAAAATTAAACCACACCCTTTGAAACACTTGCAAAAAATGTATTATTACTTTTGAAACATAGCATCTAGAAAAATGAAACCATAAACAGTCTATATAAGAGGCCTTAATGAATACACTCAAAGTAGTAACTTGTTCATACCTGGTGCAGAAGTCTCAAAAAGGTGGTTACAAAATTAATATAAAAAAAAAACTAGTTTTTGGCTATTATCTCAGTCATTTCTCATTACATTGACACGAGAATAGTTTCAGTCCATGTAACAAACAATACACTATTATGATTCCAAGACTTACTAGCTAACTCCGTTCGAGAGTCTA